>NC_058047.1:1280000-1290000 GCF_020085105.1 Siniperca chuatsi | reverse complement strand
GCTACCCCATTCGGTCACATGACCCTGGTGTTGCAGGTCGTAGCGGAGAGCGGGTCACCTGGAGAGTCACCTGAAGCGAGAGGTAGCGCTCGTCTGTAGTTTTCAGTTTGACGGGCAGCTAACGGGATGCGTCCAAACTGTACAGATGTCATTTTCATCTGGCTGAGATCTGATCGCAGTGTGAGTCAGACCACCTCCAGACGTGGACTCACCGATCTGATCACACGCTGATATTAATAGATGGGGTCCCACACACACACACACACACACACACACACACACACACACACACACACACAGCTGCTGTGACCTCTCCTTCTTCACACTGAACCAGATACTGGAGTTAGCAGCTAACATGCTAAAGTGGTCCAAACACAGAACCCATCACTGGGATTCAGACGTAAACAGGAACTCACTCAATACTCTGTGTGTGTGTGTGTGTGTGTGTGTGTGTGTGTGTGTGTGTGTGCCATGACACACACTCTTACATAAATACTAAACTGCTGAGGTCTCTCTCTCTCTCTCTCTCTCTCTCTCTCAGTCAGTATATTCATGCTGCTTTTCTTTTTCTTTCCTCTTTTCGTTTCTTTTCTCCCTTTCCTCCGTCTTGCGTTGGAAAGCTGGATATAAGCTGCGTGGCTCTCTAGCTAGCTCTTTCATCTCCCGACAAGGTAAAGACTGCCAACACGCCTTTTTGTTTTCTGTATACGTGTCTGTGAAACCGTCACCTCCTCCACCTCCTCCTCTTCACCTCCTCTCCACCTCCTCCTGATGGGTAGATACCTGGATGGTTTGTCGTTTGGTGTTGTGACGTGTCTGGTTTAGTCTGGTGGACTCCTTCTCCTCCTTCTCCTCACCTTCTCCTCCTTCTCCTTCTCCTCGCCTCCTACTCTCACCAACCTCCTCCTTCCTGACCTTACATCTCTCTTGTCTTCTTTCTCCTCCTTTTTCTGCATCCTCTCCTTCCAAGCATCTTCCTCCCTTTCCTTCTTTCCCCCGCCATTCTTTCTCTTTCTCCTCCTTCTTCTGTTTCCTCCTCTCTTGTCTCTTCTCCTTTACTCCCTCCTTCTCTCATCTTATCTCCTCTTCTTCCCCCTCCTCTCCTCTCCTCTCTCGAACTCCTCTTCTCCTTTCCTTTCCTTCTTTCCTCTCCTCTCTTGTCTCCTCCTCTATTTTCATTCCCTTCTTTCCTTCTCCCTCCTCCTCTCATCTTGTTTCATTTCCTTTCCTCTCCTCTTTTCCCTCGTCCCCCCCTCCTCTCCTCTCCTCCTGTCCTTTCATTTCCTTGTGTACTTCTTCCTCCTCTCTTTTCCCCCTTTCCTTTCATCTATTTCCTCCCTCCTCTCTTCCTTTCCTCCTCTTCTGTCCTCTTTTTCTCCTCCCCTCAATCTTACTCTCATCTTGTTTCCTCCTTCCTTCTCCTCTCCTCTCTTGTCCTGTCTCCTCTTCCCATTTCCTTTTCTTCTTTCCTCCCTTGTCTCCTCCTCTCCTTGTTTCCTTGTTTTCTGTATTTCGGCCTTGAGGCACCCATGGGTGCAGCACCCATCACCCCCCACCCCACTCCACGCTGACCCCGCCCACCTGGCAGCATGCTGATGACATCATCGTGGCTGTTTATTTATTGGTTGATGTCCGTGAAGAAAAACATCTGCTGGATGGACTGTGCACGATACCGTGCGTGTGTGTGTGTGTGTGTATAAAGGTATATGTATGTATGTGTGTGTGTGTCTGTGTGTGTGTGTGTATAAAGGTATATGTATGTATGTGTGTGTGTGTGTGTGTCTGTGTGTGTATAAAGGTATGTGTGCGTAATTCATAATTAGCTGTGTATTTGTTGAACACACACACACACACTCCTATAAGACAGTAATTCCCTCTGCCCCCCCCCTCCATGTGTAGCCGCTAATGTGTGTGTGTGTGTGTGCGCAGTGTGTGTGTGTGTGTGCGCAGGTGTGTGTGTGTGTGTGTGTGTGTGTGTGTGTCCCTTGTTCTTATATCTCGGTGGGGACTTTGTGTTAGAAGTGAGATATCTTATCTGATAGAGCAGAGAAGGGAAAAGGAAGAGGAGGGAGGAAGGAGGAAAAAATGGAAAAAGAAAATATGGACGGATGAAAATGAAGTGGAAAAAGAAAAGAGAGGAGGAGGAGGGAAGGATGAGAGGCGTTCAAGAGCAACAGGAAGAGGAGGAAGGATAGATAGATAGGTAGATAAAGGTGTGAACAGGGTGAGGAAGGAGAAAGTGCTGAGCAGACTCTTCCTCGATTCCACCTGACAAAACCTCTTCAAGTGTTCATCACTCACACACACACACACACACACACACTCCTCCTCCTCCTCCTCCTGCTGTACCTCCCTCTGTCACTATAGGCCCCGCCCCCTTCAGGTCCGGGTCGCTCAGAGTCCATGTTGACCTCTGCAGTCGCTCCACATGGCGTTGATCCTGCAGAGCACAGTAATCGAGTTCGTGCTCGCAGAAACAGCGTCCCCGTTCCTCCGCAGAACACACTCTTTTCTTTGGGACTGTTTCTTCTGGTTGTATAATTTCATTTTTTTAATTTTTATTTTTTTCCAAAAGTTCTCTCGAGTTGTTTCACGTTAAAAGTATTTTGACTCTTATTCAAGTTGTTGTTAAATCTGCTGCAGCGAAGAAGTCCTGTACTGGAACTTTGAAAGCTGCTCCTATAAAAAGTCTTAAATCTGTCAAATAACTGACAGCTTCGTAATATTTGGTGATAAATTATAAGCTGTAGGTCATCAAACTCAGAGGAAACATTCTTGCATTTTTAAAAGAAATTTATAGATTTATTATTTTATTACAAAGTAATATGCAATATTTTTGTTATTTCTTATTAATCATTATTTCTTACTTTACGTTATAGTAAAATAAAATGGCAGTTGTTTATTTTTTCATTAAAAATGTTTTTCTTTGTATTTTTGTCGTATCTATTTTATTTATTAGTTTATTTTAATATTTAATATTATTTAATATTATTATGTTGTGGCCCTTTTTTTAATATTGTATTTATGATTGTAAATTGTAAAATTGGTATTCTGGTAGTTTTTAAAAATAAATTTAGTATATTTTGTGTAGAATATTAACAGACATGATCATGCTGAGCGCTCTGCGTTGAAAGAAAACACAAACTGAAGTTGCACTTGATTCTCCTTGTGACACCCTGCAGCCCCGTGCCTCAATCTGTCGACCCCCCCATTGTCCAGACTCCGCCCAAACTGACCCCTCCCCTCCTCCCCTCCCCTCCCTCCCCTTCCTCCCATCTCCTTTCCACCACTGGAGGTGCATAAAAATGTAAATACAAACAACACGCTGCCTCTGACCCGCTCCTCATCCTCATCATCATGGTTCTTGGCAGGGATGCCGTCGCCCGCCGGCGTTCTAAAGAAGTCAGAGAAGTCTGGTTTCTGCGGCGCCGTGCCTTCGCCGAGCGGCTCCGCCTCCACCTCCTCCTCTTCTTCTTCCTCCTCCTCCCCCCGAACGGCTTTCACACACCATCACCGGCCCGTCATTACCGGGCCTCGAGGTGAGGTCCTCAACCAGTCAACCCCCCACCACCACCACCACCACCACCACCACCACCCCCTCACCTCCCTCACTCCTCTCCTCTCTCACACTCACCTCCTCACCCCTCCCTCCCCTGTCAGTAGCGTCAGGAAGAGGCACAGGAGAGCAGATAAGGAGCCTGTCTACCTGTAGAGACACACACCTGTAGGCTTCAGGCAGGGTTTGTGTGTGTGTGTGTGTGTGTGTGTTTGTTATGAGTACGTCCTCACCTAACCCACCTACCTTTATGCCCCGCCCACTCCCAACCTCCCTTTTTTCCTCTTCTTCACACTGTTTTTTGTCCTCTGATTGATCAAAGTATCCCACAACACAGAAACACACTTCCTGCTGCCAGTGTGTGTGTGTGTGTGTGTGTGTGTGTGTGTGTGTGTGTATCTGCTGATTAGTCAAAGCTGATTTCACCGTGACGTCCTCAGAGAGACAGACATTTTTATTTTTTCAGAATCAGAATCAGAAATACTTTATTGATCCCCGAAGGGAAACTCTTTGTTACAGCAGCTCGCCTTTACGTCAGTGCACACAGGAGGAAGTACTAGCAAACAATATGATACACTATAAACACTATAAAACAGGTCAGAAATAAATTAAGTATCCTGTCGGTATAAGTATAAGATAAAATAAGTGTCGAGTACCAAGTGGGTTTACTGGTTGATGATGAAAGTACAGTATAAAATACAATGTAACTAAATATGTAATGAGTAATAGTAATAAGCGGAGGTGCATGTACTGTCGAGAGTATTAGAGGTATATAGTATTCAGTCAAAATTCATAATTGTACCCTTTTTGAGTGAATCGTGTCCTTACAGGCCGTAAGTCGAGATGAAGCATTAGATGATTCTACTAAATGTATAGAATAAAAACTAAAGGTATAGATAGCACGGAAGCGACCAAATTCATCAGTTCTTGGATGTCTGAGTGTCCTTGAACGCACCTCAAAGGACAGTTTTCTTTTTACTGGAAGACAGAAGATGAAAACGTCCACATGGGAGACACGAGGTGATGTGGAGTAAATTCAGCATGAGTGAACGCTGTCACTTTGTCCACTACACCACACTTTGTTCACTGGCTATGTTGCCTTCGTCAGGTCGTCTGAGGCTGTTTCCAGTTTCCTTGTATGCGGTACATCGATCTGTCACGTGACCGATATATCACCATAGATACCATTATCATCCTTTCCTTCAAAAATACTATTTATTTATTATAAAAACACTGCCTCGGGTATTAAACATACGACACACCTGAGACCTGCAGCAATGCAAGGGTCCAGGGTCGAGTCTCAGATGCTAGGAATCGAGTAGCCCCGTGAAGGCCTCTAGTTCTTGGGTCAAGAACTAGATTTAGTACCTGGTTCCTCCAGTTGAAATGCTGGTAGGGTTCTTAATTTCAGAAAAAGGTTCCTGGAAAAGTCCAAAAGGTCTCCGTCCAGCACTCTTTACCAGAAGGTGACGCGTCGTTGTCAGGTCTCGGGTGGTTTGTGTTGTTTCTTCCTGAATGTTCTCCAGCAGTCAGTGGGAGGAAAGTCCTGCTCGTGCTGCAGCAGATTAGAGGGTTGAAAATGATTTGTGAGCTGATGGGAGCGGCTGAACTCGGGCTCGCTGCCGTCAGCTTCCTGTTTCTGTAAAATAAAACACATCAGTGACGCTGCGAGTCGCCGATCTGGATCTTCTCCAGATGATTAGTTTGAGTTTCACCTCCTCTTCAGTCCATCTCCCCGTCCCCTCTTCTTCAAGCTCTTCCTGAGATCCTCCTCCTCTTCCTCTTCCCACCTCCTCTGCTCCTTGTGTTCCCCCTTTCCTCCACCCATCTCCTTCCACCATCTCCTTGTTCTCTGCTGCCAGTGAGATGAGTTACCTCCTCCTCCTCCTTCCTCCCCTCTCTTCATCCTTCTTCAGCTGACTGACTACGTCTCGCCACCTTCTTCCCTTACCTCTCTCCTCCTCTTCCTCCTGCTCTTTGGTCAGATCTTCCCCTCCCAATCCCTCCATCCTTCATTCTTCTCCTCCACCTCCTCTCCCTTAAATTCTTCCCCCCTCTTCCCTCCATCCTTCATCATCCTCCTCCTCCTCCTCCTCCTCCCCCTGCAGTGCAAATGAAGGAGCTCTGCCGTTTTAAATCCTCTCCTCCTTCTTATCGTTTATCAATCCACCTCTTGATGGCAAATATCTTCTTCAAGGAAAAGTTGGAAGGGGAGAGACAGAGGGGGGAGTGGAGGAGGAGGAGGAGGAGGAGGAGGAGGGTGTCTGAGGCAGTGAAGCGAGGCAATTTGCAAAGTGGAACTAATCCCGGCCCTTTCTTCTGTGTTCGACATGCAGGCCGCCAGTCCTCAATACCACACACACACACACACACACACACTCTGTTGTTGCGTTGTTAAAGGAAGACTCAGACATTTTGGAAAATCCTCTTGTTTGCTGTCTTGCCGGAAGATCGACGAGACGATCGATATCAATTTTGTCTCTGTAAGTTCAGCAGAGAACTTTACATTTTTAGCTCCACTGCTGTTAGGAAAAATAAATCAGCAGTTTGTTGTTGTGGCTGTAACGAACACCGCGTTCTCCAGAGGGCGCCGGTGGGACCTTCATTCTGCCGGGGCGTCAGTGCGCTTCACACTAAGCACTTGGAGCTGAATCCAAAAAGTTTTGTAAATTTCTGAAACTGACAATCCACCAGTCACTTTACACAGGGATCGTCCAGGTGTGTGGAGGTGGGAGCTTCGGTCTGTGGTCAGAGAAGTCCGTTTCCAGCTCCAATACAATAGAGTTACATGAGAATAGCGACACCGCTCTCATATCTGCGTTAAGTATGGAACTAGGGCGGATTAGCTTAGCTTAGCATAAAGACTGGAAGCAGGGGGAAACAGCTAGCGTGGCTCTCTCAAAGTTCAAAAATACAACTCAGAAAATCCCTTATTACCACGCTGTGTCCCGTTGGTTTAATCAGTACACAAACAGAAATGTAAAAACCACAGTTTGTGGTTCTTGACAGACAAACGGCGGGTGCACTGACTTCCTGTGGTCTCGTTGTCGCCGTGACGTTGCCAAGCAAACATCGGAGGTGCTGTTATTTCCCAAAATGTGAAATAGTTGTATATAATGAAAAATATAATACATTTTTATTTGTATGGCACAACTCTGTGTGTGTGTGTGTGTTTGTGTCATCGTGAACAACTCAGTGATGTCGTTTCCTTCCTGTCCAGTCTCACCTGAAACACACACACACACACACACACACACACACACGCACACACACACACACACACACACACACACACACACACACACACACAGGTGGTTATGCATGCCTGCACACTGAGTGAGATCATTCCTATGAATGTACACACACAGTGCCCCTTTCTCTGTGTGTGTGTGTGTGTGTGTTTAAATCTGTGTGTGTCTGTGTATGAGTGTGTGTGTGTTTAAATCTGTGTGTGTCTTTCTGTGTGTGTGTGCGTGTGTGTTTGTGTGTGTACGAGAGAAAAAGAGAGGGCAGAGAAAGCCATCCATCCAATGATTACTGTAAATACATTGGCCGCAGGGTACACACACACACACACACACACACACACACACACACACACTCAGTCAGTGTGTATTGTCAGAGTGATAAATCACAGCGGACTTTAAGTGAATTAGTGCAGCAGCTTTAACTCTCCATCCTCTCTCTCTCTCTCTCTCTCTCTCTCTCTCTGTCTCCATCATTTCTAAAGTCTCTCTATCTCTGTCTGCCTCCCTTTCTCACTGCCTTCTGTTACATCTCTCTCTCTTTTCCTCCTCGGAGCTCTATACATCACGGTCCTTAACGAGGCCTCGTCCACTAACGAGCAATCAGAGAATATTAGACCAATTAGAGCCCTAATTAGATTAGAGGGGAGAGGAGAAGGAGGAAAGAAAAAGAGGAAACGAGACAAAAAAAAAAACAAGACGTGACAAGATGAGGAGGGAGGGAAGAAAGAGAGGAGCGGGAAGGAAAGAGGAGAAAACTGGAGAGCAGAGGATGAGGCGAGGGGGAGGAGGAGAGGAAACAAGAGGAGAGAAAGAGGGAGAAAGGGAAAGCAGGTGAGAAAACAAGAGAAGCGACAGCAGGAAAGAGGAGAGGGGAGGAGGTAACAGGAAGAAGGAGGAAATAAGACCAGGAAAGGAGGAGAGGAGGAAGGAGCAACATAAATAAATGTATTCATGCACCTCCACACACACACACACACACTCTTTTTGATTGACAGCTGGGTGTGAGCGGTGCATTATGGTCTGTTGTCATTGTTTTATCTGCTCTGCTGTGTGTGTCCGTCATCATGCATTTGCATGTTAAGCCACGCCCCCTTTAATCAACTTTAAATGTCCCCCTCTTTACTCCCCCCTCCCCTCTCTCCCCGTCCCTCACTCAACTCTCTACCTCGCTCTCCCAACTCTCCTTTCTCTTAATAATTTTCTCTCTCTTTCTCCACCCCACCCCCACCCCCTCCCCCACAGCGAGCCCCCATGCCCCCCCTCCAGCCTCCACTTCTCCTCCTCCCCCATCCTGCAGCAGCCCGGCTCCTACTTCTCCCACCCGGCCATCAGGTATCACCCGCAGGAGACGCTCAAGGAGTTCGTCCAGCTGGTCTGTCCTGACTCCGCCCAGCAGGCCGGACAGGTGGGCTTCCTCAACGTAAGCACGCACACACACACACACACACACACACACACACACACACACACACAGAAATACACATCTGAGCTGGGTTTTCCAGCCTCTGCAAAGGTGGGATCAGTGTCTGTTTGCAGGGCTGGAGCAGAAAACACTGCAGAGTGTGTGTGTGTGTGTGTGTGGCCCTCTGTCTGCAGTGAGATAGTTGATATATCTGCGTCTAGACACTGAATCAATACACCCTCCACCACCCCTACAACACACACACACACACAGTGTGTCTGTTTCCTTCTTTATTTTTGCAGATGTAGTAAAAGCATGTAGGGCCGTGTGAAAGTCCTAAAAAACAGCACCGTGTCCTGAGACATGACAGCAACAGACGGGTCGAAGGTTTCCACAGCGCAAAATAAAGCTGCTCTCCGAAGCTTTGCCGGCCGAGCAACTTTCTTGATGTGACGACGTTTAACACAGCCTTAGTGTGACAAGTGTGTGCATCTATGTGTGCTTATGTAACACGACACGAGCTGGGAGTCAGCTGCAGCTGCCACGTAGATTTTTCACGTTTGGACTTTTGTTACCGGATGGACCACTTGGCCGGTGAAGTCGCAGCAGCATGCGCTTCCTAAACATTCATCTCCCGGTATACATGACTCAGTATCCGGATTTCTGATAGTCGGAGATAGGTGAGCCGTACGGTCACGTTTCCACCTCAGTGGGCGGGGTCTTTAATTTATGAATGAAACGTGGAATTTGTGTCTGGTGTGTCTGAGTTCAGATTTCGGACTACTGTGTGTAGATCCAGATTTCTGGACTCCGTCGCTGTCGCCGTAAAGTCCTCTATCAACAGGCGTCAGGCTCTCTCTCTTTTATTTCAGCGTGTAGATCATCAATACATCATTTATGAGCTATTTTTATTTGTTTTCGTGGCTGAGCTGCAGACGTACCTGCACACACGACCAGATCAGAGATCAGAAACCAGACCAGGTGTTTTTATGTTACATCCTGGTTTCTGTCTACGCACTCCAGGTAGCATATCCAGGTTTCTGAGCATAAAGCGTACACATGCACAAACACGTAACCTGGATACTAATGTCCATATAAACACATTCACACACACACACACACACAGAGACCCACACCCACAGTGTGTATCAGTATATGTAGAGTGTGTGTGGAGGGAAAGAGTGGAGACCGAAGGAGGCAGAGAGGTGAAGCGAGGTACTGTGGTATTATGCTTATAGATTAGCAGGATAAAATGCGAGCAGCAGCAGAATTCTTTATGACCAGCCAGGAAAACTGCTGACACACACACACACACACACACACACACACACACACACACACACTCAGAGGACAGCAGCGTTGAGCTGTTACAGGTTAGCTGTGTGACCGACCTGTTGATGTTTTACTGTACAAAATATACAAAATGTCGTGTATATTTTTGTATTGAATGCTTTTTAACTGTGCCCCCCGTCTTCAGCCTAATGGTAGCTCCCAGGGAAAGGTCCACAATCCTTTCCTGCCGACGCCCATGCTGCCTCCCCCTCCGCCTCCCCCGATGGCACGTCCCGTCCCACTGCCCGTCGACGCCAAGCCGCCCTCCACCTCCTCCACCGAGGGGGGAGGCAACTCACCCACCTCGCCCAGTGAGTGCACACACACGCTTAAGTTTGAATTCATACTCAACATGCATACATCATCGTAGACTGTGTATGCTAAAAGAAGTATTTAGACGGCGTTTTCCTGGAGGCCGCCTCTGCAACAAAGGAAAAAACAGAATATTACAATATTTTAATT
>NC_058047.1:1082500-1275000 GCF_020085105.1 Siniperca chuatsi | reverse complement strand
ACACACACACACACACACAGAGTGAAGTGTCATAAACTCCCAGCTGAAGGCAGAAGAAACAGTGTTTTGTGTTTGAGGTCTGACAAACAACAAGTCCGAAGTCCCGTTCAGGTCCTGAAGAGGCTGCGGTGATTTAGCTTATAGAAGAAGACATTTTGGCGTCCTGTTGGCGTCCGCACACACAACGAGACGCGAAGTCAGTTTACAACTTGCTCGGACGTGTCTTCGCTTCACTTCAGGAGTTTGGGAGTTTTCGCACCCGCTGACTTTGTTCTCAGTAGCAGTTTAAAGGTTCAGGTGAATGTTTGGAAGTCAGCTGGCAGAAACCCTGTTATGGTTTAAGTGTATGGCGTTAATTCATTTCCCCCCCCCTCCTCCACGCCGTCCCGCACAGCTGAATACAGGCTGATCCAAATCGCCGTGGAGACTCCATGTTAACTTTTTCTGTCTCTCTCCGCAGTGGTACCTGGGATAGGGACTCCAGATGCCCCTCCCCCCTCCACCCACCTGTACGACAGATCGCTGCAGCCTCCTCCTCGACCTTTGACCTTTGATGCCAGCTGCGACAGAGAGTCCTGTCTTGCCCCGCCCCTACAGCCCTCCCCCTCTGCGCCTGACTCCACCCCCACCAGCGCCAGACACAGACTCAGCAGCATCAGCATGGCTACAGCGGATCAAACGCACCCCAACCACCCACTCTGTAAACTGTACGTCATAGACTTACCTGTAGACATATGGTTCATATGTCGATGTCCGTATATAGTGCCAGACCCCCCACCCCAAAACCAGACCAGGCTGAGAAATTCGTGGGGGGGTTGAGCCCTTCAATTTTTGGGAATGCCGCAAGACTGAATCACAGAGCTTCCCCCCCCCGGAGAAACTACCTTCCCACTCTCCCATCATGCTCTGCAGTGTGTGCATCCAGTGGACTATCATCGGTACAATGCCCTCCCCACACCCACCAGCCGACCCCCATCCTGGTGGATCCCCGATGGCTTGGGTTTGGTTTGGTTGGTGAGACGGGACGGGATGCGTCGTGGCTGGGGGAGAGGGGAGGTGTTACCTGGCTCAGATACCACCAGCTAATACCCCCGATCCCCCCCCGCCTGAGCCCTAACACACCTCCCGGGATGGACTCCACCCCCACGTGACCCCGCCCCCTGGCGGGTAGCACGTCAGGGAGGGAGGAAGTCGACAAGGCTCTTTCCAAGGACATGAACCAATGCTTAATGGAAAGACCTGACCTGACGGGGAGGTGGTGTGGGCGCAAACAGACGCCCTGCCTGTTTCACAGTAATAACATGAACTACACATGGAGGGGTGGGGGTGGGGTTATGATGGGGGAGGTCAGGTGGAGGTGGGGTTGTACACGTGGGGAAGCAGGGGTTTGTTGATGTGAAGTGTTGCGACCAGACGCTGGTGGATCCAAGCTCGTTTATCTGGGAGGCTTTGGCTTCATGGCTCATTGATTTTTCTCTTTTAGCCGTCATTTCAGCTGGTCCCCTCCTCTTCCTCCTCTATCCATCCACCAGTCTGGGTGAAGCTACAGCATGCTAAGGGTGGGCAGAAAGCTCTGGTGTCCGAAACGCAGCAGGCAGGCAGGCAGGCAGGCAGGCAGGCAGGCAGGAGAGAGATGAGTGACTAAAACTTTACCAGTGGAATATTGATTATGAGGGAAGTGCAATTTTGTTGGCTAGCTGTTGGATAGTTAAATATCTTTGTAAGATAGCTCGTTGAAATCAGTTGTTGAAAAGTATATATAAAATATATTTTTCTTCCTAGTCCTCTCACACCTCTGGGACTCTAAAATATTGGGGTACAAAAGACAACAACACAGCATCGAACTAGAAACCATAGCCTTGTGAGAAATAAGGGGAGCTGTATTCACATTTATTGTTTATTATTTGTTGTTTGTTCATCTTGTAAAGCTGTTAGCGTGGTAGAACAAGAATCCCTTTAAGAAAATATCATTTTAAACAATCAATTTTTTAGAGCATTTCTTGCAGCTTGAGTCTGCTTTTCATTTTTGTTTAAAAGAAAAAAACGCTAAGCGATTAACTTATTTTAATGAGCACATCGTTTTACTTCAAGAAAAAAAAAAGAAGCTATTTGAATTTCTCATGAGGCGAAATCAGGAGAAAATATAATGAATGAATTTAAGCTTAAAAGTAATCATGTTTTTCTCCGGTTTCTGTAGGCGAGATAATCTTTAAACGGCGCCGCCTGGTGACGGGCTGCCCAGTGATTGGCTGGGTCTCCCCTCCAATCAAAATCACTTATTCCTGCAGTTGGCCAATGGGCCGTGAGTGTGTAATCAGGGGGTGTGGTTTAGCGATGAAGACGCAGAGCAGAGGGTAACTCTCTGGAAGCTTTCGTCCACAAATAGACAAGACAGCCGAGCGCTTCACATGCAACTTACCATTTTATTGAACTTCAGTTTTGTTTTTCCTTTCCTATACTATATATATATATAAATATATATACACACACACGCGCGCGCGCGCACACACACACACACACACACACTCTTACGACCATCCAGCGTCGAACAAAAGTGAATTTAAGTGAAAAAGTTTTTAAAAAAGAACAAAAAAATCTGCATGTTCTAGTGTTAGTGACAAATTTTTCCATAGATGATGTAGTTAGTGAGATAAAGACACTATATTGTAATCCCAACATCAGGCACTTGCCAGCAGCCGTCTATTACTTTG
The DNA here is from genome assembly GCF_020085105.1 of Siniperca chuatsi. Lineage (NCBI taxonomy): Eukaryota > Metazoa > Chordata > Actinopteri > Centrarchiformes > Sinipercidae > Siniperca > Siniperca chuatsi. The sequence continues at coordinate 1,272,289 of NC_058047.1, read as the reverse complement.
GCCCCGTCGAGGCCTTTTCTATCGCTCTCCTTCACGAACAACCAGCTCTCTTCGCTTCTCGGCAACTCTCCGTTCATTTATTTCTACTTCCTTCCCTTCCTCCTTCCTCCTTTTCCTGCAGCGACAGATCACTTCTGCTTTTCAGTTCCAAGACGTTCTCTTTCATCCGTACGTTATCATATTGCACGAAAACAATTGTTCCTCATCGATGTGCCTTGAGCTACGGTCCAGTCCTGAGAGGTTGCACAAGATCCACTGTGGAGAGTCTTGTTTTATTGTTTCTTCCGTTTCTTTCTCCTCCTTCTTTTATTTTCTTAATTTTCCCTCCACGCTCCACACCTGAGATTTTGTAGGTAACGGGAGCAATTAACGTCAAAGCGTTAAAGCTGAAGAGGAACGCTGTGATTTCCAGAATTACTCGCTGGTAGTATCTCAGTTTTAAGAGGTCTCAGGCCTGCGCTGCACTGCTTTCTGCCCCCCCCCCCCCCTACCTGCAGCGCCGAGCGGAGACCTCACAGGTGAAGTCTACACCAGCTACAATCAGGTCACCTCCAGATCTCTGCTAACAGACGGCAACACGGTGAAACTTTGTGAAATGAGCACCGAGTCAGAGGCTATGTGATGCCGGCAGGAGTGACGTGCCGACGATGAAAGTCTCATGGAAAAACAACACGAGGTTAACGGGCCATTTTCAGCTGTAGCGCCTGTTAACTGAGACTCTGGTGTAGCGGGTTCATTCAGGTTAGCTGCAGAAACACCGTATAACATTAGCTAACAGTCTAGCAACTAAAACTGGTTTGAATTGGAAATACGTTAAAGTCCCTAACAGTTCAGTATAGCAGCTACGTCAGTTTGGTTCAGCTTTGCTAACTGTTTACTTTAGCCGCTAAGGGTGTTCGGTTCAGGTTAGCTAACAGTTCAGTTTAGCTGCTACAACAGTTTGGCTCCTGTTAGCAAACTGTTCAAATATACATCTATACTTCACTATACAAGTGTGGCGGCGATTTCATTGAAATTATAAATCTGTAGTGACGAGACTGTTAGGATAGGGCTGTTATTTATTATGTGATACAATTAGGAAAATTGTGTTTTTCAAAACACGTACACACTGAAGTTGATATCTGAGAACAGACTGACATATTGAAAACACACATTTCTTGTCACTTTTCCTGTTGTTGGCAGTTGAAGACAGTGTGCTCATTTCACTAAATTTCGTGCTGCCAGGATCTTGCTAGAGCAGACGGAGCTTATAACCGCTCACGGCTGGTAGATTAGTACAGTTTACCATCTTTATCCCCTTCATCTTGTCCTTTGTCTGGTGGGATGGTTTTTACTTCTGTTGCTGCAATCTCCGAACAGCAAAAACTTTCATTTTCAAGTCTTCCTGATTTTATTTTTGGTTCGTTCTTCTACTTTCGTTCCCAGAAATGAATAATGAGGACATTAAAATATGCAATACCTGCTTGCACTCCCTTAGACTTATTTTGTCTTACATTATTTATTTTGTTTGGTTTTTCTTTCTCTTTAATTTCAACCAAAGTTGGCGTGCACGTGACTGGCATCGTGCTCCGTGGTCGGTCCCTAAAAATGGTGAAGCCAGCCCCACGGCGGCGCTCCAGCCAAGCTGAGCCACCGTCGCTCGGGGAATTCTACTTCCTTCCTTCCTTCCTTCCTTCCTTCCTGTTTTGATAATCTACCAGACAGCCGCAATACTACATTCGGGTCTCTCTTTCCTAAAGGTTTTTTTTTATTTTATTATTTCTTTGGTCACAAACAAGCCTTAAACAAGTCCAACTTCTTCTCCATCGCGCAGAAAACAGTTTATCGTAAAACACTTCTGATGACGTCCAACCTTTTAACCGCGCCCCGCCCTGCTTGGCAGAGGTTTTAGTAAATAAGTTGTTTACCTGTTCTGTGTTCAGTCCGTCTGTCAGACTTGACGGACAGCGTCGTGACGCCGTCGGCTGTGATGGTTTAGTAGTTCCACTTGTGTGGGTTGTGTGTTTCCTCTTAGCGTGACATGTTTGTTTTGTCTCTGTTCTTGCCTACCCTTTAGCAATGAGTTGGGCATTACTTCCTTAATTATCTGCACTAAACATGAAATAAATGACAATAGAGAAAAAGTATTACATTAAAAAAAGCTTCCAGGGCTTAAAAAGAGCGAAGGGAATAAAAAAAAAATAAAAAATTGCACGGACATTTTTTTAAGTGTCACAAAAACCTTGTGAAACAGCCTAGCATCTAATCAGCGACTTTTGGCTGTGTGTGTAAGATAACGACAAAATTGCACCCTTTTTAAAGAAAGAAAAAATGAAAAAGAATATAAAAGCAATAGTTTGGGCAGTGTGTTTTTTTTGTTCTTGTGTTGTGTGTAATTTAGTTCTGGTACAGCAGCGAAGAGACGCAGAGAAGAGTTAGCTCTGAACGGACGGGAGGGCAGAGCAGCAGGGCCACTCGGCCTGACTGGGAGACGTGTTTGTATGTTGTATAGTTTTATTAATTACACTGATTTTAAAGCTGCCCTATTTTATAATGCAGGACTTTTGTAACATTGATTAAATGAGGAAAAACTAGTGTTGTGAATTTTCTGATTGTTTGTATCGAGGCCACATTACTAGAACTGGTTTGGTTTGTTTTCTGGGAACTGGATATAAGTTGAAAACTTAACTGTTTCCTCATTTACTTTATTTTTCTTTATTTGCTTTCCTTTTTGTATGTATTTAAGGACATTTCCTCTGTTGATGGTATAGCATATTCCTGTACTTAAAGTATAGGGCGCTGTGGTGATAAGACCATTGTAAATGGATGTTACAGTATGCTGTATGTTTTGAAGGTTATTTGTTGCATCAGTGTTGATGAAGCTAAATCTAGGTAATTCTGAGGAAAATTGGTAAGAAAAGCAAGCGTTTTTTATGCATTTTAAAAGTTTAGTTTTAGGCAGGAGACAATGACATAGCCAGCCAAAGGATGCCCCTACTATAAATGCATCTAGGCATCTTTTTTTGTGTTCACCATTCCATGCAGGAAAATAAACAGCTTGATTATGCAACATGATTCTTTTTCTTTTCCATCTCTTTCTTTCTTCACTGGCCCACGAGATCACCTCCTCCTCCTCCTCTTCCTCCTCCTCTTCCTCCTCCTCCTCCTCCTCCTCCAGCCCTCCCCAAGCCTGGAGGTCCACTCTGATCTCCGTCCATCCACACATCCACTGCTGCTCATCACAGCATCACGTTCATGCAGCAGATAATCGGCCGAGGAACGACGGACACTTCCAGTGCGATCAGAGTTTCTGCTCATTCCCTTCAGGTTTTACAGCTTTTATCACGTTCGGAGACGTTTACCTCCTTAAATATTCTGAGACGAACAGTATGATGTCCCGCCTGTGAATAAGCAAGGCCCGCACCTCGTCTAACCTTGTGTGCTGAAAGCAGCGGCTCCTCACAGTCGCCCATCGCAGGCTACACTGGATGTGTTCATCCATAGTTCTGCTGCCACGTCAAAAAGCATTTTGACAGCGTTCACAACTACGGCTGCAACCAACAATTATTTTCAGTATCGATTAATCTACCGATTATTTTCATCGTTCATCCATTTGGTCAATAGTATGTCAGCAAACAGCAGAAAAAGCTCTCGAACCCAAAGATGTTGTGTTTACTGTCATCAAGACCAAGAAAACCAGTTGACCCCTTCACATTTGTGAAGCTGGAACTGGTGACTTTTTCCCTAAAAAAAAAAAAAAATTACTTCAACGATCAATCAATAATCGAAATAGTTTAATAATTATTTCTCAACATTTTTTCCAGCTGTACTCACAACCCAATACACAATCAATGTAGTTACAGAAGCGAGCTGGAAGAAAATGTACTTACAGGTTCGGAAACGTGAGACAAGCTCTGAGATACTGTTTCCCTCCTGATAAACTCGTGTTGTTTTTTTCAAACCTTAATTTTAAATTCTAGCGGTAAATCCAGATACCACAAGATACCAAATACTGTACTGAATTTTGGGGAAATGTGTGTAAAATAATGCGTAAGAAATCCAAAATGTTGCCATTTGCTGAAATGGTGAAGCCATAAAAAGCGTGTTGGGTTTGGAACGAGCAGAAACAGAATGACACCGGATGCTTTTAAAGGCAACATTTAAGTGGCAAAGGAAAAGTCTAAGAGCTGAAGATTTATTGATTTTATAGACTATAGCTGGAGGAAGAGTATTGCTTTGGTTTTGTCAACAAAAAAAAACAAAAAAACAGTCCAAATTTAAATTAAAGTAGTGGAAGAATGAGCAGCAACTCAAATCCCACTGGAACTGGAGTCCTTGAAGGGAAAGCAGTGAAGTTTTCCAGTTCACTGGGTGGTGGTGGTGGAGGTGGTGGTGGCGGTGGAGGCTGCGGAGGGGCTGAATGTGAAGCTCGCTACACCACGTTCTCCTCCTCCACAAAGCCAACAGCAAACACAAATCAAAGCCGAGGCTGAGAGAGCGATGAGCCCATAAGGCCAGACGCTGCATCCGACCAGCTGAAGCAACGAGCAGCGCGTGCTCACACACACCAGCAGGGACGTTTTCTGAAAGCAACCGCCGTGAATTGACATGAAATTTCTCCCCAAAACAAATCTGACAAACCCCTCTGAGCTTCTAACCGCCCGATGAATCCTGCAGCTTCCTCCGTTCACTCTGAATCTAGAAAACTCTGATCCAAAGCTTGTCCAACCAGCAACGTGAGCGAGAGCTGGAGTCAAAGACTCTTAAGAACTCCGTCTCCCCCCTCCCAATATCCCCGTCTCTCCTCTTGCTTCACCCCCACCCCGCCAAGAGTTGATTTTTGGATTTTGCCTTTGAGGAATTCTGCCGCTCCATCAGGAAACAGGGTTGAATGAAGGCTGGGCTTTTTACGCTTTAACGCCTTTGTTGTCTTCACGTTTGTCCAAATTCTCCCGGGCAGACCGGACCGCTGTGCGAGTCTGCGCTTTGGAGGGGTCGGGACGTAATCGAATTTGAACGGCTTGTCGTGAAGAGGGGCAGAATTCTTCAGGCTTAGACCAGGGTATTTTTAATCCACCCAAGTACTTTCAATCACTTTAGAGACCTGAGTATGTGAATTATAGTAACGCTGAACGTACGGGACTCGCAGAACAATCATACAAGGAACGGGGAGCGCTTCAGTGGCACCTGGAATCCACCTCCAGCAGCTTTTACTCGCTCTAAACTGATGTGAATGAAAACGCCAACGTTTCCCCCGTTGTTGTCTTCGGCACGAAAGCGGAGCAGAAGGAAGCCATCCTTCACCGTGCCGGCCGTGCGCGCGAGCCGGAGAAATGAGTATAAATGTCATCGCTTTAGAGAGATGAAGGAAAGTCATTGGACGAGGAGGCAGGTAACACTGAAGCTGCTCTCCAGCGCTCAACTGTAATGAATTACAGTGTCACTGCTCCTTTGCAAAGATATTTATTTGTCCTATTGCAAAAACCATCACATGGTGCTAAGCGTTAAATAAAGCCAGTGAAGGGGAGGTAAGCTGGAAAATGTGACAATTTGAACTTACTATCATGCTTCCTGACAGCGTATCAAAGCATAGCAGTCTAATCTGCATGAGAACTATGCACTGACTAAAAACAAACACCCACACGTGCACGCGGCGCGGCTCACGTGCACGCGGGCGCCTGCCCACGTGGACTTTGGTATCTACTTTGTGAAAATTTCAGCCTCTTCCTTCTTTTACGATCAATCCTTCCGTTTCCAGATCCCAGCTTCTACGGACCGAACGAGTTATACGAAAAATCTGAAAAAGAAATGAAATATAAAAACAAACCAGCATATTACATGATATATTGAAAAAGATCAAATGTAGTGCCTGTGAAAACCTGTATTATAATGCTCTTCTGAATACTGAATACAATAATTGTTTGTAATTGTTGAAATTTCTGACCACCAGTAGCCTTTGCTGTCTGTCAGGCCCCTCTGATTATAGCTAATGTACAATAATCATAAGATATAACTGCATGCTCTTCCATAATCGCCTAGTAAACTGTTACGATGACAACAAATGAGAAAAAAATTTACAAAAACCAGATTGTTATGTTACTGTTTTGGTTCCTCTTTCTTCTTTTTCTTACCTCTCCCTGTATGCCTCAAACCTTTTTCTGCTCACTGTCTCACCTCCTCTCTCTTCATCTCTTCATGCTCACACATGGGACTCTTTCATCACGGTTTTCTACTGTGTGTCAGTTTATTGTCATTGATTTGATGGGTGTGCCACCATGATGACTGCCCCGGGCCGTCAGCGGACTGCCGCAGCCTCGCAGGGTTTTAATCCGACAATCTCCAGCTAACTTTTAACATCAGCAAACACCCGACTGGTCTGGCCTCCCCTCCCCTCTCCTTCCCCTCGCGTCCATTGACCGGCAGGCTGAGAACTCTCTGCGTGGCTCTGGGTGAATCCTCCTCCTCCTCCTCCTCCTCCTCCTCCCCAGGCAGTTTCCTGCAGAAGACTGAATCGATGGCCTCTGCCTTTTTCTGCAGCGCTCAGCACTATCCGGGACCGAATCCCCCTCCTTCCTCATCGAGCCTCCGCTGCGTCTCCCTCGGCAGGGCTTCAAACGAGCCGCCGCTCCTTCAGGATGAGAAAGGTCTAGAAAGAGAAAGAGGTAGCCAGCACCTGGGAGACTCCCCCCCTCCCTCCCCCCTCCCTCTCCCAGTCCCAGGCCAGCCGGGGTCGATTGGCTTGTCTAGCTCACCTCCAGTGGCTCCTCTCTGTTTTCGACTCGCAGCTGTCGATGCAGCTCAGCTCTTTGAAACTAAACAGTCTCTTCGACTTGTGCATCTCTTTTAGGCAGAAAACTTTGGGTTGACAAACTTTGTTGATGACCAGACTGTTTTGTTAAAGGACAATGCCACTGATTTTGTCTACTTTACATTACTGCTAAAGATTTTCCAAAGAATGCTGTAGTGTTTTACATATTTCAAATGCTTCTTTCCAAATCGTTCTGGTAGGGCATGGTGTTGTGTAAAAGTTTTCAGTACCAGTACTAGTTCTTCACATCCCTTCAATTTATGGGTGTTTCCCCAAATGCTGTATAAACTAGAACCCAACTGAAAAATCACGTGGGCCAACATATCCTGCCGATATTAGCTTCCTGCCGATATTGGAGTATATGTCAGCCACTGAGTAACAAAATAATGTCAGTACAGAAACGCCAAAGATACGTGTGTGATCCATTGCGTAGTTTGTCCACCAGAGAGCGCTGAAAAGTTTTAATTTTAACTCTGTAAAATGTCCCAAACACTACAGAAAAACAGATTTAAGGAATCCTGATCAAAAATGTTTATTTAAACTCTTGAATATCTAAATCGTATCTAAACACCCAGTATCGATCGGCTGTAGTCTGCACTGTTTTCCGATAACGTTTGCTAAATGAAACCACCTAAAACTGGCGAAATTCTGATTTAAATCGGGAACCGTCAAGACTAGATTATGTATCTGACAGTCGATACCAACCTTCAGTGCTAGACAGTTTTTCATTCTCTGTACTGGACACATTTTAGCTTGTACTAAAAAGTACTGAGGTTCGATGCCCAGCCTCACTCCCAGGGAGCTCCTGGTTTCATCCATTTAGACCAATTTTCTAATTGAAAACAAATTTTCAAAGATGTGAAACTTGCTCAGGTTAGTTAATCAGACGTTTGCTTCATTTTTTGGCAAATTCTGTTCATCACCTGAGAAACAGCAGTTAACAAAAAGTCTCACCCCAAGGTCCATTTAGTAGCCGTTCTGGAGCTTTCTGTCCAATCACAACATTCGTTATTGTTGTGTGGAACCTTTCAAGTCAGTCAGTCTTACAGCTGCATTACCAGGAAAGACGGACACGATGTTCACTATGATGGTTTTTCTGACTGTAGAGTCGAGAGAAGGGCAAGTAAGACGAGGCAGGTTTATTTCTACAGAACGTTTCACACACAAAGTCAATCCAAAGTGCTTTAAATAATCCAAAAAGAAAGAAAAACTGCAGAAGAACATACAAATTAAAAGAACAGAAATCTTTTTAAAGCAAATTAAAAAAGTTCCTTGAGTCTGACTCGAGCAAGTTTCAAGTCTTTAACAGTTTAATTTCATAATTATAAGGAAGTCAATGAAAATCAATGGCTGCCAGGAGATAAAACTGTATTTAAAAATATAAAACACGACAGCGGGCTTTGAAAATGGTTGGCAGTGTACACGATATGTAGTAGACGGACTAAAACACGCAAAAACATTGGCACGGTCCTTTAGAAAGTGAAATAGAACAGATTAGAATAGAAATCTTAGCATCCAGATGTAGAAATGTTCATCACTGTGTTCAAATTATCAGCTAAAACAAACCAGGGATCCGTTTTTTTATGATACCTACGGCCCAGAACTGCCCACATTCACTTGTTTTCCAGCCGATCGCCAATACTGATAATCGATCGGCTCGATTAGCATCTCTCGTTGCCTTTCACCCAGCCCTCTGGAGGCGATGCTAACTGTAGCTAACCCACGACAATCTCGAGGAAGGAGAGCTTTATCTTGACCCCGAGCGTCGCCCGGCGGGCCGCGTCCCCCTGCAGTCTGAGTCACACATTCACATCATCGCACCGTCCTCACACGTCCCATCATCCCCTTCTCACTGCCCAAATCGCTATAGAAACCAGACGACATCCTCATCCTGACCACGACCCGTTCGGTTCCTCCGTCACCACCTGACCATCGACTCCACCTCCATCCTCACCCAGAACTGACTTAAACCTTGTGCCTCTACAACTCTTTTATGGAACAGGGCGGTGTTTTCTGCCGCCGCGTCGCACCGCTCCACCATCTGGTGTCACACTTTTGTTCAGCGTAAACTAGTGTCCATTAGTTGTGTTGGGTGCCATTGTTGTCCATCCTCTGTGCTCTGAAGCTGTGAGCTTGCACTGACTTCTCCGTTGTCCTCTCTTGTCTGTCAGTTCTTCAGTTTGTCACTTTGTTGTTCTGTTTTTGTTTCTTTCTGTTCTTCCCTTTCCGACCGTTGTTTCCGTTGAACTGGTGAAGTGTAGGCCCATCCCTCTCGGCCCCATTAGTGACTCCATGTCCACGCAGACTCAATTTACTGGAAGCAAGATGTGCATTTCCTATGCAACGACGACAAAAAATAAAGACGCTAATGCTCTATCGACCGGCTCTCTGTGTGTTTTTCTGTTGTATTTGTGTGTATTTATGTATTAATGTGACAGTCTTTCAGTGCTGTTGTGTCCAGATCTTATATCTTTTTTGCAGCAGGACCACTGAGTTTAGAAAAAGCCTTCATGCCTGAGACTTGTTCTCCGTGTGATTCCTTGTTTAGATTGTATTTCATTATTTGTAGTTTCTAAGTTTGTAATTAAAGATCATGGTATAGAGCCCTCAAATCCCCAGATTTCCTCGCACCTCGCTGTTACTGTGTACTGAGACTGTGAACTGCTGAGGTTGAAAACATCTGTTGGTAGCTCCTCCTGGCTGCAAGTGGGATTTTCCTTCTCTGACAAAACATTTCGGCAAAAAGCAGAACTTTAGAGTAGACTTTAGAGTGCTTCACAGGGCAAATGTTTTAGAAATGAAACCGGAGGAGGACGCATCTGAGAAGCTGAGTGTGGGAGTATTTTGGGTTCGCAACAAATCAGAGGGCTCAGCTGCTCGCTGCCGCCCCAGTGAGGCAGCAGAGGCACCAGGAATCAGTGGAGCGACGCTGTTCACCCCGCCTGCCGACTCCCCGTCTGACGCCACGCGGGAAATATAAAGGAGGCTAAAACCCTCATGGACATCACTGGCCACACATGGTCATGTGACAGTCACTGCTCACTGTATCTCGCACATTACGCTAAATGGGTTGCGTTCAAATTCATTCGAACAAATTACATGTTATCTCGAATTCGTTCGAACTTGACTTTTTGAAAAAGTGGCAGCTTTATTAGTACTTTATTATTCCCAAAGGGAAACTGCAGCAGCCAAATCACAAATAAGAATCACAAAACAACATAAGGACACTCAATGTAGATGAGGAATAAGTAATAAAACATAAATAACTAAAATCTTAACTACAAACTGAACTAAAACTAGTAGAGCTAAAGTTAAAAAAAAAAAACTTTTAAACTCTAGAAACTAAAGTTTAAACAGGAAGAGGCCATCGCTCCAGCGCGCCAGTGATTTGGATGTTCTCTGAAGAACAAAGCGTGTTGGTGTGTGATGTTCCCTGTAATCCAGGCGGAGTGAGACCTCTGTATCCAGTGTTCAATCTGTGTTTGATCTGCGTCGTAACAGAAACACTCTCGCTCTAATCCAGCCTCTCAGCGGTCAGATCTGCTGATGTCAGCTGTCCTCATGCACACAGAAAGTGTGTGTGTGTGTGTGTGTGTGTGGTATTGAATACTCCGTCAGGATTTTACCGTCTCTTGTGGATAAAGGAGAGAAACCAGGGATGAACCAGTGAGTTAGTTTATTCTGTGAAGCTTGAGGAAAACTCATTAAGTGTCCAAAAATAAAACGACATTACAACCTCCCAGTTACATTTCGATATTTCTAGTATTTCTGGTAGAAAGGTCAGTAAGTCACCAGAATTATTAGGACCATGATTATCTACATGGGAACCTGTCCAGCAGTGTTTGAGATGGACAGACAGATGGTCCGTCATCATCAGGGCCCGAACGTCCGTCCATCCTTCCGTTTCCTGCCTCTTCTCCGAGGCCGGGTCGCGGTGGCAGCAGGCTAAACGAGGCAGTCCAGTCGTCCCTCTCCCCAGCAACACTTTCCAGCTCCTCCCGGGGGATCCGAGGCGTTCCCAAGCCAGATGAGATATATAATCCCTCCAGTGTGTTCCGGGTCTACCCGGGGTTCCTACCAGTTAGACGTGCGCCGAAAACCTCATGATCAGATGCCCGAACCACCTCAACGGACGTTAGCATTTCACTCAAAGCACCGCTGTGGCTAAGTGCAGCCTCACAGAGCTGCTAACATGGCTGTAGACTGTTTCTTTAAACCCTCCTGAAGTCGTTTTCCCACCTCATGTCTCTGAGACGATATCTCTGCTCTGTTTCTCTGATGCAAATATATATAATATGTAATCTGTTATGACGTTAGCGGAACGCCCGGACAGCTCTTTAATTTCACTCAGCTGTTTTAAGAGGACTGATTAAATCTACAGACACGACGAGCTGCTTCAGCTCCGTGTTTACAGCCTGACTGAGAGTTTCATTAACTAACAGATCAACGTTGTTCCTCCATGATGGACACACAGCTCACTGAAGACCTCCGGCAGACTGATGTTTCAGTGGGATCTCAAGTTGTTCATCAAAGTGTTTAAAGAACCAAAACCACAGAAATCTTCTTCTCTCTCCTGGTGAGTTTCCACACCTCTTTCACTGTCTTTCTCCGTCCTCCTCCTCCTCTTCCTCCTCCTCCTACTCCTCCTCACCCCCGGTGTGTGTTGTGTTGTTGTCAGCTGAGCTCAGATTCTCCCCCGGGTGCCACGTGAAGGGTGTGAGCCGCCTCACCTTCCCCTCTCAGGTTTCAGGGAGGGAGACGACCGCAGAGGAGCGTGAATAATTCAGCCAGCCGCCAACACCGGGCATCGCCTTTCCACAACACACACACACACACACACACACACACACACACACACAGCGTGACCTGATATGCCCCCACAGCAAACAAGCTAAAGGTCAGCAGGTCAGACTGTGAACTTGAACTTAGGAGAAAGACCACGCCCCGCCACTCTGCAGTCAGAAAGTGATGATTATAATAATACTGATAATATTAAAAACTCTAAATAACACATTTTTCAGAAGAAAATGTCTGCTTGTTTGCTTCCGCTGAAATTTGCTTTTGAAGAGACAATTTAAAAGTCGGAGCTTTTAAAAATGTATTTGTATGAGAGCAACTGTTGACGTTAAAGGACTTAATGGAGTTTAAGTATCAGTCGAGGTGTAGGCAGTGAAAGAAGTTGAAGTGTAAGTTGACGAGTAAGACTGATTGTAAGATTTGATTGAAGAAAACACTGCAAGTACTTGAGGTGTCAGTTGAAGTGTAAATGCACAAAATAGATACTGTAAAATGAGGAGTTGAAGTGTCAGTTTATGTCCAATCACTAACAGTAAAGCAGTTGAAGTGTAAGTACTTAAAGCAGTAACAATTTCAGTTGCAGTGTAAGCACAGAGAGGCACTAAAATGTCTATGGACTTAAAGGTCCAGTGTGGAGGATTTAGTGGCATCTAGCGGTGAAATTGCAGTTTGCAACCATGTGAACACCGCTCGCCTCGCCCTCCCCTCGCAAGCGTGTAGGAGAAACTACGGTGGCCGCGAAACTCGAGAAAAACACGAACGACCCTACCTATTCTGGCATACTGTAAAAACATGGCGGTGCAACATGGCGGCCTCCGTGGAAGGGGACCCGCTCCCTCTGCAGATATAAAGGGCTTATTCTAAGGTAACGAAAACACAACGATTCTTATTTTCAGGTGATTAAACACTAATGAAAACACACTTATAAATATTATATTCCATTTCTAAATGTTACACACTGGACCTCTCGCTCTGAAAGAGTGTGAAATGGCAATGGAAGCACTAAAACACTAAAAGGTAAGTAATAGCAATATTCATAATCATAGTGTCAGCTGAAGAGTAAGCGCTGAAAGTTGTTGAAGTTTCAGTTAAAAACAACCATTGTAAAAGGTGTCAGTTGAAGTGTAAAGGAGTTTAAGTGTAAGCACAGAGAGCAGTCACAATGTCAGTTGCACTGAAAGGAGTTGAAGTGTCGATTGAAGTGTGTGCATTCAAAGGAGTTAGAGTGTAAGCACCGAAAGGGCTTAAGGGAATTGACTCATAAAACATCCACAGAAACTTTCAATTGATTGTTCATTTAAAAGAACTCAAATCTGGTGACTGTTAAATCTCCAGCACACACACACACACACACACACAAACACACTGATCAGTTTTTAATGAGGCCATCCTCAGCAGCTGCTTCCTCATTCACATCCATCGATCAGGACGTGTGAATGAATGCAACGACGGAGGAGCAGAAGTTAAACAACTGGAACAGATGAGAGGAAATGTTTACAGCAATGACACGACACGAGCAATAAAACTACGCATGAACGGATTCATGCTGCTGAGTTTCAACAGCTGACAAGTCGGAAAATAAATAACTTCTAGATCTTTTACTGTACTCTGCCAGAAACAGAAGTCACTCGACACCACCGAAATCAAAACGGAAAGGGCGGTGACTGTAACATCGAGCGTACTGTGTAGTATTAAACACGTTTTTCATCAGGCTCCTTCAAAAAGAACACAAAGAATGGCCTCCTCGGCTGCCATAGCTGAAACGCACCACCGTTTCCCTTTAAATGCGCTCCTGAGCTCACTTCCTGGTTAGGTGGATGTAGAAGGGAGTGGCAGGAAGAGGAGGGCAAAGAAAAGTTTGAAGAAGAGGAGTGAAACGTGGGAAAGTGTGAACCTTTGTTTGCAGTTAAAGTGAAAAGGTTTGTGGTGGACGGATCAGCTGGACGAGCCTCTTCTCCTTCACCTGATGCAACAGCAGCGTGTGAACTGCATCGATCAGGTAAGAAGAATCCACCTTGGCTCTCTTGTCTTACACCTAAAGGACTTCCTTATTCCTCTGTTACTGCTTGAATGTGTCACTGTGGCTATGCTCCATCACAGCTTCAGTGTTTAACCTGGCTGTTCTATCAGGTTTAATCAAGTCCGTCATTGATCAGATGAGACGTACTGTTTCAACGACCCGCTGGCCAAAAACCACTGCTCGTGTTGGCGTCCGACCTGGCAGGTGAGCAGGCTCTGAGAGCTCCTGTTTCGTTAAGGTGGCGAGCTGTCTCAGTTAGGGACTTTGACGTAGAGTTACAGTGAGGTGAAAAAACTTCTCAGACCTCCTGTAGCTGAATCCACTTCTCCACCGTCCATTCGTATTCGCCCGTTCAGCTGCCGTCCTCAGTAAAAGAGCAAGATACAAACTTCTTTTAGCACATTTGTGTTCATGTTTCCACTGCATCTGAAGACTGGACGGACGGATTAGAAAGTGATGACTCTGTCGCGTGTCGTGAAGGTGGAAAGAGAAATAAAATACCATCTTTCACCCTCTCTCTTCACCTTACAGCCTGTAACAATTATTCAAGTTCAATATAACAAACACCCTGACGTCATCGAGCAGCTCTCGCTGACAGTCGGAGTGAAAGCTGTACACAGGCTGTAGCACTGACGAGACTTTGAACCGTCTGTGACGTTCAGTACGGCAAACTCCACTTCTTTACTTCCAGCTTCAAGAGGAGGAACCAAAACTGGAATCAGGTTCCTGCAGCTCAGATCCTGATAAAAGGGTTTCTTTCTTTTGTATGTACTGCATGTAGGTGTGTATCTATCGATCCATCTAGAAATATATATATATATATATATATATATATATATATATATATATATATATATATATATATATATATACAGCATGTTTTTTGTATTTAGTTTAATGCAAGAACTGTGAAAACACAAAGTGACATTAAATACAAACAGACGCACAACGGACAGGACAGAGAAATGAAATCTGTTTTTAATTTAACATTTATTTAACCCACTGAGAGTCTAAATCTCGTTCCGACAGTGGTCGAAACGCTGTCTGTTGGAGGAAGGAAGTGGAGATTAATTACTTCATTTCTGCTAGATTGACTGAGGTCACTGTAAGTGTGTGTTACTGTCAGGATAGGGTTGTTGGTGTGTGTGCGGAGGCGTATCGTGCTTTCTGTGGTGGTATGTAAATGGAGTATTCAGAAGACTGTGGGGGGGATTTACTAATACTGATGTAAACTAATAAATAAATAAACATGAGGCAGTCTGCTAAAGTACAGTACATTAAGGTGATGGGGTGACGGGTTCGGGGGTGAGGACAGAGGGGGCCGGGAGATTTCTGCACAGTTTTTTATTTGTTTTGTTAATGTGATTATATCTAAAAGGTTTTCTCGTAAAGTCCCTGCAGCTGAAGCGAGGCCACAGCTTCCACATCTCTCACAGCTTGTTGCTGTGAAGGGACAGTGTGAAGCACCGAGCGCTGGCGCCTGCACGGTAAACACCACAATCCCCAGCAGCCAGTGAATAACGAGCAGATGGGACAGTGTGGGCAGGACTTACAGGGTTAATGAGGGAGCCGGTGCTGCTGGGAAACGATTGGCCCCAGGTGACGACACGCCTGACGGACACATGGCTGCAGGCGGTGCGGCGAGCCGTGGAAATTATATTATACATACAGTCGGACGGGAATATACAGACACAACATATGTGAGCACGCATCTGATCCTCGCAGAGATTCAAACAACAACTTCTGTTTCAGTGTTTGAGTCTTTTGTGTGTTTTTGTTTTAGCCAGTTAAATACAAACTGTTCCCTAACTTCAGGCAGCCGTCTATAGCAGTTTTCTGTGACAGAAACCAGACTAAAACTTAATAAAAATGACAGTTTTCATTAATAAATTAGAAGTAAACAATAATGTGAAAGACGGATGAACGGGCAAATGAACTCCTTACTGCAGAATCACACACTCGCTCCGCGTTATTTGATGTAGCTGCTCGAGCTGTTGCACTAATCAGCAGCACCTTGTATTTATGTCTGCCAGAAATGTTAGCTAACGTTAGCAGATTTATGGATTTAATTCATCTGAGAATTAGACAAGAAGCTGCAAATATAACAGCTGAGACAAACCATAAATGAAAGCACATCGACAAATACATAAAGGCAAGCTAACGTTAACATAACATAAAGAGCTGTGTGATTTTAGCATTACGCTGCTTTCAGTTGCATATATTTAGTGTTTATAGGCTATAGGCTAATGATTAGAAGACATAAAAATGAAAGATGCACACCGAACACGTTTTTGCGTTTTATTAAAGCTAACAATGCAGACAACGCTCACCATAATCTACAGGTACCACAATGTCCGAGTCTTGACTGCACCTTCTCTTTTTTAATATGCTAACTTTCCCACCTCAGCCGAAGCAGAACAACCTTTAACTTTTGTTGTTGTTTCAAACAAATTCACACAAAGTGAAAATGAGCGTAAGAACAGGTGGATTCAAACGCACCTGTAGACACCCGGACAAACTTTCAATCATTTATAGAGATTCAGCTCGCTGTTCATCCGTCCGGCTGCAGCTTCGCTGCTCTGGTTCGCTCTCAGCTCTCAGAGCGTCGCTTCCAGAGAAGAAGAAGCTGTAAAAAGCCGCCGAACGCTTCCTGCTGCTGAGCAGCAGCCAGACAGCAGCGGAGCATCGCAGCTAAAGAGAGCAGCAGCTGCTGAACATAGCGGAGCATCTAGCAGCTAAAGAGCCAGATGTTTCCCTCAGCAGCTGCTGAACATAGCGGAGCATCTAGCTGCTAAAGAGCCAGATGTTTCCTCAGCAGCTGCTGGAGACCAAACACAGAGCGGACAGAGAGAAGACCGGACTGACGTCCATCAGGAGACACAGACACGCCTCCTGACGAAGCGTCATGTGACTCTGTAGCTGCTGCAGGTGGAAGCAAGCAGCCGGTCGATCACAAGTTCAACATGTCAGCTGAAAAGCTGACGATATGTTAATGTTGTGTTCACGACTTGTTTCTGCTGAAAACAAGAGGACAAAAAAGATCCGGTTGAAGTAACTTTAGGTTTTTGGACTTTTGCCTCCAGCTTTAATGAAGTAAAGTTTTGTCTGTTTGTCTTCCTGGCTGCGGCGTCCTGCCGGTCGCCTCATCCATTCACACTGAGCCACAGTAACCACGGTGACACCACCTTAACGAAGGGCCACGGACACGCCCCCCCACCCCCCAAAATTCCCCCTCAGCCATAATGAAAGACCAATTAGAGAAGAGGATTAAGGCGCTTCACGTCCACACACAAATTAGCATTAATCAAAGAGTCACTGTGGTGTGTGTGTGTGTGTGTGTGTGTGTGTGTGTGTGTGTGTTCTCCACAGTGAATAGTGATGAGCTCCAGGCTCAGTGTGAAGTCGTATAATTGCTGCTGGTGTTTCTGATCAATACCACACCCACCGCCGGGCTCAGCCAATGGGAGCAGGCTTCCAGCAGGCGTGTGTGTGTGTGTGTGTGTGTGTGTTTGTTGGTGGTTGATCAATGTGTCAACCTATTTTTTGCAGTGATAATGAAAAAGACAGACTAACAGCACAGTTTGTTCTCTGAGGGAAAAGTTGCTAAAAAAATCAGAGTAAATGCAAACTTCCAAACTAAAAGTGAGTGTTCGCTCAGCGGCCGAGCAGCCGCCTCGTGCACGTGGCCGCTTTCCTACAGCTGTGTGTTTCCGGACATTCAGCAGGACAGCAGCAGGTTGTCCAGGGTCTCGCTCTCCTGATGGGTTCCCAAACTGGCCTATATGCTGGTGTTAGCATGTTAGCATCTATCAGATTAGCAAAAACATGTTTGACTTCCTCCAAAAGCCAAATTTCACACTGAGCTGAAATGAAAAATAAATAAAGTAGGACAAGCGTCTCCTGCCGTGGAGACAAGGCGGCTGCTGCGCGACTGTAGACTCTTACTGTTTACGTTTCAGCGTATTTGAGGGAAATGTTGCATGCACAGTTTTGTTTCTTCTCCGAGCCACGTTAATGCTTCCACGATAAAGTCTGCCCGTGCCAACATCGACTGTTCGGCTGCAGAAGTTTCTAAATATTCATTTTCGAGCTAAAATCTCATCTTTCACTTCATGTATGACAAAATCTAAAACAGTGTAATAGTTTTACTTGAGTGGAACCTTTTAGTACTCTGATTACTGCGTGTTCGGGTATGACACGACGAGTTTAAAGCCCAGAATAAACCAGGAGGAGTTTGCTGATGAAGAGCTAATAATCCCTCCTCCTCTTCCTCCTCCTCCTTCGTCTCCTTCAAGGTTCTTCAAACAGAGAGCTGGTCGCGATTTAAAGCATCTGATCTTTAAATATGATTTTATCTCCCTGCAGAGGAGACATTTACTCTGACAGGTCGACGTCTCCCCTGAGGAGGAAACTTACCCTCCTCCTCCTCCTCTTCCTCTCATCTCCTCCTCTATTATCTCATGTCATCTTGACTCTCTCTCCTCCGCATCCTCTCATCTCTCTTCATCTCCTGTCGCCTCTCTTTCCCTCCTCTCTGTTCTCCTCTGAATGCTCTGACACTTGCTGTGATTTACAGGCTGACTCACTGACTTCCTGTAAGTGTGTGAGTGTTTTCTCTTTACGTCTTTCAGCGGAGGAACTTTGGATCCGTCCCAGTTTGTCCGTCACATAAACACAACATCTCAAGCAGAGGTGGAGGAAGTATTCAGATCCTTTACTGCAGTAAAAGTACTAACACCACACTGTAAAAATACTCTGTTACAAGTCCTGCAGTGAAAATGTTACTTCAGTAAAAGTGTGTGAGTATAATCAGGAAAATGTACTGAAAGTATTAAAAGTACTCGGTGCAGTGCAGCGTCCCTGTGGCTGCTGTGCTGTTATATATTCTATCATCAGGTTATTATTCCTCGTGCATTAATGTAAAGCAGGATGTTGCTGCTGCAGCTGGTGGAGCTGGAGCTCATGTTGAACCGGTTTGTGTCGGACTGCAGCTGATGATGCTTTTCATTCTGGATCCATCTGCCGATTCTTTTCTCCGTCGATCCATCGATCGATCGATCGGTTTGGAAAACTGGTGAAAACGGTGAGAAACGCCGTCACGACGACCCAGAGCCCAAAGCGACGCCTTCGCCGTGTCGTCGTGTCCGACCGACAGTCCAAAGCTCGACGTTATTAACAAACATCACAGTTATTACAGTCGTTCAGAGGAAAAGCAGCAGATCTGCACATCTGAGGAGCTGCAGCCAGGAAGGGATTTACAGGAGAAACGACTCCAACCATCAAAATAGTTTTAGATTAATCGACTAATCGTTTCTGCTCTACTTGTATAAACTGTTGGTTAAGTTTAATTTATAACAAAACATCAGATTTTATAAACTCTTCATATGTTTTGTGTAAATACAATCTTAATGTGTAAAGTAACTAAAGCCGTCAGATAAATGTGGTGAAGTGAAGAGTCCAGTATTTCCTCTGAGACGCGGCGGAGTGGAAGCAGAAAGCGGCGTGAACAGAAAAGACTGCAGTGAAGTACAAGTACCTCAGATGTGTACTTAAAGTACTTGAGTGAATGTACTGAGTAACTTCCCGCCTCTGATCACATGCTGCGGATCGTTACAGTTTAGTGAAACTTTGGGAATGAATGCTGCTCGTTTCAAACGTTTGTTTGTCGTGTGTTTTACCTCAGCTGCTGTCAATGTGATGTCATGCTCATGATCTTTCTTTACATATTTGTTTCGTTCTTCAGTCTTAAATTCTTTATTTTGTTTCTTATACAAATGATGCTTCAGTATTTTTATGGCCTTGCAATTCTGACTATGTTTCAGGGAATCCAGATAGATCCTAAAAGTGGTATTAAATCCCTGAAGTGTCATTTTTGGTTTGAATCAATCTGAATAACTGACACGATAGTGTGATTTTATAAAAGTTAAAAAAAGGCCTCGTAGGTCGAAATGTTGCATCAATAAAAATATTTCTCCTTTTCCTTGCCGACTTTCTCTCTCGCCCTTGTCTTTCTTTCTTTCTTTGTTGGTTATTGTCTTTATGAACGGAGGTCACACATGCAAAAATCAAATACACACGAACATGCATTGATACTGCAGTAACTTCAGTTACAGTACTCATTACATTTACTTTACTCTCTGCAGTTTACTCCTTTGTGTTGTAGGTCACACAGGTCAATTATATGTATATTTTAGTAGGAATAATTTCACTATATTTTGTACTTTTGCAGAGTTTTATTATATTTAATCCATTGGTTATTATTTATTGATCATTTACAGCTCCATTGATATAAGTGTTGATGCGTAACATTAAGTCACTCATTCGTGTGCACGTGCCTCGGCTAACTTTAGTTCCCAGCTGCCATCGTTTCACAGAGGACAGCCGTCGCTGTAACAGAAGAGTGGAGAACCCGACGGACGCTGAGTGTTTATTATTCAAGAGAAACTGTAACTACTGACAAACACAGAGACGTGATTTATTGTGAAACGTGAACGCTGGTTCTAAATATTAAAGCGTCAGTCTGGTTATTTGATGTTTTTCTTATTGTCAGCAAATCTCATGTTCAGCAACACGTCGGTCCGCCTCTCAGTGCCGTCTCACTTCCTGTCTGCGGCTCTCAGCTGCGAGCCCATTGGTTCCCGCTGAAGACGTAAATCTTTAAAAACACAAATATATAGTTTCATGTTTAAAAAGTCTTTCAGGCTGCTCGCTGTAGTTTTTTTATCAAACCAACAGGAGGAAACAGTGCGTCTGTTGGGGACTATTTCCAGCGGCGGATGAATCTACATGTGGTGCTGTAGTGAGTGTTTGGGGCAGCAGGACGGTGTGTGTGGGGCGGAGTCAGAATAAACTACAGTGTGTGTGTTCGTGGTGATGGAGGAACATGTCGCCCGGTGCAGCAGAGCGGCTCGCTGATGTGTTTCAACAGTTTCTGGACGACGGCGGAGGAAGAAGATCAGCTGTGATTCACACACACGATACTCTGCACATGAAGAAAAATATAGAATATCAAAAGACTGATACTTCAAATTACAAGTTGTGAGGACATCGGGTTTATTTTCATTTTTTGAGAGGAGAAACACTGTTGTGTAAAAATTAAACCCACACACACACACACACACACACACACACACACACACACTCGTGCAGCTGAGTGCCACACAGTGACAGGCCGAGTGTGAATATTGAACTGACTTATCTGGTGACACACCAGGCCTGACTGTCCAAATTAACACACACACACACACACACACAGGGATTATAGAGAGGGAAAAAGACCAGAGCCCTGGGATTTCTTTATTTAGACCCCGTTCAACACACACACACAGTTTGATGAAGGTTTGCGTGAAGCCTCCACCTTATCGGTAAAGTTTCCTACTGCGCTCCGTTCCAACCGACGCAACTGTAATTTCATGCCTTCTGTGTTTCCCATGCAGACACTGTGTGTGTGTGTGTGTGTGTGTGTGTGGGGGGTGTTAGCCCCCTATCAGCCACCCAGAATGTAAACTGGGTTGATTATTATTCAAATGTTTTGTCTCATACAGGCGCAGCTATGTGGCAAACACAAGGAGGAAATCTAAAAAACAAAAACACTTCACACTTCAGTTACAACAACAAAAAGCAATATTAATAACAGCGGTGAAGGTCTGATGCATCTAAAGCAGTCAGCTGAAGCGAGTCCAGCTGCAGTTCCTCTAACGTCCACTAGATGCTGCTGTGATCAAACTCTGACTGTATTGAAGTGAATGGGGAAAACCTCCAACTTCTCTCTACAAACTCCGTCAGTACAGTTTGTTCAGGTTCAGCTCAGCAGA
Organism: Siniperca chuatsi; assembly: GCF_020085105.1. Lineage (NCBI taxonomy): Eukaryota > Metazoa > Chordata > Actinopteri > Centrarchiformes > Sinipercidae > Siniperca > Siniperca chuatsi. The sequence continues at coordinate 1,250,871 of NC_058047.1, read as the reverse complement.
TTTTAAAACGATCTCACACATAAACTCCACGAAATAACGCTGTAGTGTTTGTAATGGGTTTAACTTTTTTAACTGCTTCTGTTGAGCGTTGAGGAGATCCTGTAGATGTCGCTGCATGTCGTGTAAATGCAGTCGGAGAGAGGCTCGTATGTAATCTACACGTCTAAAAGGAACTTTTTCATACAATTTAACGGCCGCTGTCTCAGCCTACTGCACTGAGCTGTGGTCAGTCGTCGATAGAAGTATTAAGATCTTTTATTTGAGTAAAAGTAGCAATGCCACAATTCTAAAATACAGTCACACGGTTACAAGTAAAACTCCTGCTTTCGTACTTTAAGCTAGGGTAGGTAGTGTATTTCAGAAGCAATTTTTGTTATATTTGTTGAAATTCTCTTTACATCCTGACAGCAGTCAATAAATCAAATGCGCTGGGAAGAAAAACACGCCTGGCTGGCCTACCTGGCCGTGAACTCCTGGGGCATGAATACGGGTTTTGGAGGGAAGCCTGAAGGGAGGATTTCTTCGGTTGGATACTTTACAAATCCAGCTGCCTCTTGCTAGTTCCTCCAACGTCACCTATCCCAGCTTTGAAAATGTACATCAGTTTAAAAGTAAAGAGCTCACTCTGCAGCCAAAATGGGCTCTGCAGTTGTTATTCTGTGTATTCTGTGTACTACTCCCGTGCAATATTAGTTTTCCCTTGTTAGTTTTTTCTTATTTATTGCTACTGATACTATATACCTCAATTACTCTTCGACAGTACATGCACCTCCGCTTATTAATATTATTTATTACATAATTAGTGACACTCTATTTTAGACTGTACTTTCATCATCAACCGGTAAACCCACTTGGTACTCGACACTTAGTTTATCTTATACTTATACCGACATGATACTTAATTTATTTCTGACCTGTTTTATAGTGTATCATATTGTTTGCTAGTACTTTCTCCTGTGTGCACTGACGTAAAGGCGAGCTGCTGTAACAAAGAGTTTCCCTTCGGGGATCAATAAAGTATTTCTGATTCTGATTCTGATTCTGAATTATATATTATACTATTAGAGTATTATTACTGATGCAGTAACATGTAAGATGCATGTTTTAATGTTGTAGCTGGCCGCAGTAGAGCTCATTTTATTCAGTTTTTATACTGCCGGGTGGTTTAATTTACTGTTTAACAATGCATTGTGTTTTAAACACTTTTCAAGTCAGAAGTGTACTCGAGTGCAGCGCTTGGCTGAAGGTACACGGTTCCTTTCCACCACTGGCTGTGGTGTTTGCATAGTCGCTCTCCGGTTTGGATTTTCTGGCTCCAGGAATCGACGAACACGGCAGTGAGCAGTAAACTCAGACTCGGGGCTTTAAAACGTCTCTTCGGAGACCTGCGAGTATAAAAGCACAGACTGCGGCTGAACTTTGGACCCAGCTGTAGCCGGGGATGTAAACGCCTCGTCACACCAGCTTGGATAACGGTGAAATTTTGGATCTGAATCAATTTATTTGAATGGACTCGCTGAGATAATGTGTGCGGTGGTTTCATGTGGAGTTCAACTTTGGTGAACTTTTATGGAACCAGATTAGGGTCGTTAACATTTTGAGCTTGTGAAATGATGTTCGCAAAAACTTCCACAGCCTGCAGTTGGATATCACCTTTTTGTGTGCGTGTGAAAAAAACATTTGCATGCACGTATCTGGATGTGTGACTTTGTAAAAATGTTTTGCAGCTGTAGAAATATTTTGCGTTTGTGTAATAAAAATATGTGCAGGAATATTTTCAACAGTGAGGTTTCACACAGTCTGAGAGACGGACACACAAATGTCCTATCTTTGCATGCGACACTGAAGCTACAAGCAAGAATTTTGGCGAAGTTTTATCGCCTGTGACGGTGACTAGCCAATCAGCACGTTTCCCACTGACCATCCAATCTGTCCAATCGCGTTCTGGGGACTTCGTCCATCTGTAGTAAGCTGGGGTCAGCACGCAGGAGCCGAGGCGAACTCTTCTGGGATCCAGGTGGGTCGATTAGCAGGAACATGTAATCAACTACATCTATCAAGACAGCTGTGCGTGCATCCCGGAGTTACTTAATTGGCATATTAGCTAATGTCTTAGCTAGCTACAGTCTGTTGGCTAACGGTGGTTGTTGTGCCGTTTATGTTAATATTAATGAAAGTAAGGCTCTTCTTCAACAGGTGCTGCAAGACATAATGCTGCGGGCATTTCATGTGGGAAGGAAGGTAGCTAGCTAAAGGACGTGTACATGTTCACGTCAGCTGTAACAGTAGTAGGCTAATAATCCAGTCTTCCAGTCTAGAAGGGGACAGAGGTGAACAAAATGTGCTCAGTCTCATGTGTTTATGATGGAGAACATTTGTGTCATCTGTCATAAAACCTCTTTCGTGAGCTGCTAAATGTCTTTGATATCAAACGCACAGGAGCAGAAGTCCTTAATGGCTAAAAACTCAAGTTTCAAGCGTGCCACAAGCTCACCAGCAGTCGGCCATAACAGCGACCTGGGATTCAGATAGGTTTTTTCACACGCACACGAAAGGTGATATACAGCTGCAGGCTGTGAACATCATTTCACCCGCTCAAAATGTTAACGACCCCAATTTGCTTCCATAAACTTTGATGCGTACATCTGTAAACTGTCTCCACAGTGCTGACGTTTGAGGGAACGTAGAGAAGAAAATGGGGGAGACTAATGTATCGTACGAGTGAGAAACGACACCAACAGATATTTCGTCTTCGTATGAACAAAACTAGCCTGGTAGCCACTGTCTAATCTAAGTTTCCTGCACACACACATAAATGTCGCTGTGTGACCAATAATCTTATTATACATTATTTCATAATGACGGTTCACAGATACATCACCAACGTAACACTGGCCACGGGATTGTTTTGACCAGGTGTTAGTTTTATTCTTTGTATTACTATTGGGTGATTTCCCCAAACTAAAATATGGCTGTGAACTGTGATTTCACTGGTCCGACGTTCCTGATCCTCGTGGTTCCTGATGGAAACAAACGTGGACGAGCTGAAAGGAACTTTTATCTCTTCGGTTCAGTTTCAAGGGCTGTTTGATGGAAAAGGACTGAGAGTAATAAATGAAAAGAGAGAGAGAAACGGAAAGATGATACGGGTGGATTTTAAAAAGAAAACCCCGACTTCACGAAGAAGCAGCCGTCTGACGTCCCACGACAACGGCAGCACCGAGGAAGCGCACATCGGGCTGCTTTTCAATCAACGGGGGACGATGTATTTGCAGACTGCAGCTTGTTCGGCTAGTGAACGGAATATTTCGATACGTTTCCGAGTATAAAAGTGCCGTAAAATAATACGTGTAGCGGCGTCTGTTCACGCGTTGTTTTTTCCTCCTGTTTGCTTTGTATATGCGACGAGGCTGCACTGCTGACGGAGAAACATCAGTTTGTCACGGCCAGCCATGTTTTTTTGTTTACGTCGGAAGTCGGAAATTTCAACTGGGAAATTTCGACCTCCGACTTTGACTGGAACGCAGCAATAGACTGTTCGGGCTCTGTACAGGAAGGGCCAGAGCCGCCTCTGTTTCCTAAGGAGGCTGAGGTCCTTCAACATCTGCCGGACGATGCTGAAGATGTTTCATGAGTCTGTGGCGGCCGGTGCTGTCCTGTATGCTGTTGCATGCTGGGGCAGCAGGCTGAGGGCAGCGGACGCCAACAGACTCAATAAACTGACCCGTAAGGCCGGTGACATTGTGGGGGTGGAGCTGGACTCTCTGGCGGTGGTGTCAGAGAGGAGGATGCTGGGTAAACTACACGCCATCTTGGACAGCGTCTCCCACCCGCTCCATGACGCGCTGGTCAAGCAAAGAAGCGCCTTCAGCGGAAGACTCGTCCCCCCACAATGCACCACAGAGCGCCACAGGAAGTCATTCCTGCCTGTGGCCGTCAGACTCTTTAACTCCTCCCTCTAAGTGTCAGTCTGTATGACCCGAAGTCACTAAACTGGACATTGATCATTAACATCTCTGCAATACTTGAATAATTGTGCAATATTCTGTGTTATTACTCCTGGGCAATATTTAGTTTTTCCTATTTATTATTCACACCTCCATTACTGCTGCTGCAATACTACTTATTACTTATGATAATACATTGCATTATTATACCGGTAAACCCACTTGGTGCTTCACACTTATTTTATTTTATACTTATACCCACCTGGTACTTCATTTATTTTCTGACCTGTTTTTATAGTTTTTATAGTGTATTATATTGTTTTCTAGTACTTCCTCCTGTGTGCACTGACGTAAAGGCGAGCTGCTGTAACAAAGAGTTTCCCTTCGGGGATCAATAAAGTATTTCTGATTCTGACTGTATAAAAAATGAAGCTAGTCTCTGTGACGTCACCCGTGGGTTTCTGAAGAGCCGGTGTGAAGCTCAGGGTGGCGGCTCCGGCCGACGCCATCTTGGCAGCGCCGGCTAATCCAAAAACAGGCAAAGAGGGTGGAGCGTGGGCCGAATGAAGCCTGGTTGCTGTCACCTGTCACTCAAAGCGGCCACGCCCTTAATTATGCAGAACTTTAAGCCTTAATATAATTTAAACGGGTGAGTGAAATAAAAATTCACCCCCGTCACAAACGGGGAAATTAACTGCAGAGACCAAAACAGTTTTTTGTGCCAGGCTGTAAACGCGTTTATTTCTGCTGTAAAGTCGGCCATTTTAACACGGGGCTCTGTGGGGGCTGACTCGCTTTTGGAGCCTCGAGTGGCCGTTCGAGGAACTGCAGTTTTTGTTGGCACTTCCTGTTGGCTTCATCTTTCAGCCCCCGGAGGTTGCCGCTTGATTGCACTCCACCTTTAACCTCTGACGATATTCATCAGACAAGCTGTAACACACACACACACACACACACACACACACACACACACACACACACACACACACACACACACACACAGGATGGCAGTGAGATGAACCATACTGAAACTATTACAACACTCCCTGTTTCTGCATTCTCCTGGACCTGTAGTGTGTGTGTGTGTGTGTGTGTGTGTGTGTGTGTGTGTGTGTGTCCTGTGAAGCGTGGTACAGTATGATAATTGAATTTTGATGAAAGCCACATGGCTGCTAACTCGATGAGGAAATACAAAGACAGACACACACACACACACACACACACACACACACACACACACACACAGTAACTGGTTCTGTGTGTTTCTGAATGATGATTAAACAGAAGAAACTCGCTGCTCGGGGTTTGAAAAACTGAAGTTTCTGTCTTGTTAACGTCAAAATGAGGAAATAACCACTGATTTACGAACTGGTGTAACAAGGTTCTGGTTCAACAGCATCATTTGACGGAAACGCAGTTTGCCTCATGTACTGTGAAAACACTAAAGCTGCCCTGTGGAGTTTTATTGTGAACACACTCAGTGCTTCTCACCAAAACACCTTGTTTAGTTTAGAGTTTAGCTACTAGCTCATAAGACAGCAAAAGAAAGAGGAGTGTAACTGATGTTTTTAGCTTCTATATGTGCGTCTATAGATTGGAGAATTAGTTTGTATCCCCCTCACACAGACGTTTCTACAGACATAATAACCGGCCTCTTTAGGGTCAAACAACTGTTTTAGAAAATCAACTCTTGAACAGTTTGCTTGAAACTCGCCACCATCTTCAGACCTAAACAAGAATTTCTTCTATTTGCTTTGAAAATTTATCAAAAAGTGGAAACGTTTCTTTTGTATTTACGATAATATCTACAGAGACGTGTATTTTATTTGAAAGACAGATGTGATCGACCGAATTTATAATGTAGATAAGTTTGTCATTTATTAATTTACTTGTCAGTTAACAGAAATGAACGGATCGCTCAGTGCGTATTAGAAATTAACTATAGATTGAAATAATTTTAATGTTATTGAGTGTACATTTCTTTTTCTCATTCAAATCGAATCAAATCTCCCAAAATCCTGCTTTTTCATACAGACGTTTCTACAGACATAATAACCAACAACAGCTGAATCCAGCCAAATAAAATCAAACATCCAAAACATCGCACGCTCAGCTTGTTATCGACATCAACGCAATGGTGGCGTTTAATAAAACAGTCAAATGTAGATTAACACAAAAAGAAACTTTATTTACAGAGTCAGCTTTCATGAAAAAGCATCATAACTTAAAGACAAAACAGCAGCGAGACGTCACAATATATTACAGCAAAGTTGTATTAAATAAAACTGAGCAGCTGCACAGGTGTGAAGATATAAATGTGACCTAAAGTGACAAAATCTGTTGCAGCCTGACATCGCACATGCTCTCTCCAGAAGAGGCGGAATAAACTGTTAAAGTTATTCTGGAAAAAAAGCAGATTTTCATGGAGAAGTGAAACCTGTCAGCAGATCAATCTAAAATCTGATGGATGATTCTGAAGACGATCAGCAGGAATGTGAAGTAAACAGGCTTTAAATGCCTTCTGATCACTGTCAGGTGTGAATAAATGTCACTCTTATTCTTAAACTGTTCGTGTTCTGGTTGTTGATGTACAGCGTGTCGATAAAGTTTGACTGAATGGAACAGAAACACGTTTTCGGAGCGCATCCTCTGCCGTCTCCTCCGTATTTACATGACTGACCTAAAGAGAGAAAGAAAGGAGAAGGTGATACAAACTGTGGATCCTCGGGACGTCGTATCAACGCAGATATCTGTTCGGATGTTACCGTCAGATAATCTGAGGCGGCAGCGGTACTCGATCAGTTAGGAGAGCCTTGTTTATTATCTCAAAACGGCAAATTAGCTCTCCCGGTGCTTTCCCCCTGTTTAAGCAAAGTCTATAGTGGGATTTCATTTACAAATTTCAGCTTGCACACCGACTGCCACAGTACTGCAGCAAGACCTGAGGCGGTTTGTCATCCATTTTAGGTTTTAGAGAAACCTAACCGAGGACAAGGTGGGCGGTTCAGGTGACCTGGGAAAGAGGACATCAGCAGACCTTTCAGACTTCAGGGGGAATAAACATTAACATGACGCTAATGATTCATTTGCAATCTTCTGCGCGCAGAATTAACAGAACCTGAACAATGTTGTAAACATTTTATCGTATGTTTAAAGGATCTGAAACTAGTCCAACAGGCAATGTCTTATTTATATCACAGATCACAAAACTAATTCAGATCAGACTGTTTAGGTCTGCACTGCTTTAGGACAAATGTGAAGAATCTTATAACCAACAATATTAATGTGAAGGAACTCATTCAGTATCTGCACACAGCTGCTAGCCTGATGCTAACGGTCTTAGCTCCATAACTGACCAGAGAAGAACTGGAAACCTGGAGCGTCAGGTCCTTGTAACTTGCCGGCTCCAAAGTGAAACTCAGAGAAACCGGATTGTATTCCAGCCGGCGTCACTCCTTTATTCCCTGAGAAACCTTCCTCCAGTTGACTTTACACTCTGATATTTAACTGCGCTGTCCGCAGAGAGGCGTGTGTGTGTGTGTGTGACCTTCAACTGTGAGGAAGTTAAACCCGTGAACTGTCCGAATCAAGAGTGAGTTGTAAAATGACACGTTCCTCACATTTTCCCCTTATTTTTATTCACTTCCGACACATTTGGAGGAGCTGAGATAGCAGCTGGCTGGTTTCTGTCTGCGGCAGCTGTTTGGGGTTTTCCTCAGGTTTTTAGTCCTAACACCTTGTCGACACCGGCCGCCGCGTAGTGAAAGCTGCACATCAGCAGCTGCAGAGTCCTTCTGGATCTGTTTGGCCACAGAACTGTTGTGGACTCAGGAGCGATTAGGCAGCGCTCAAAGCCCAAAACACAAAAACTGTAGTCCCACGTGGAATTTAAAAGGACACTCTGGGTTACAGTTTTACAGTTAAAGTGCGAGTTGTTATGTGTATTGATTCAGACAGGAGCGCAGTGACCTTCCTGCCGCTCCACATCACCGTGGAGATTTAGTTTGTGATGCAGAAATAATCCAAACTGCCAACATTAAGAACATTTTAAAGACTCCGTGAGAGTTATGTCTAATCACGTAACCCAGCGAATCAGACGCTGGACTTACAGCGTTCCTGCCGGTTCACAGAGACAGGTGCGGCTTCCTGTAGGTCTGGTTGTTGATGGACAGGCGGGTCAGCCGGGCGCCGTAATAATCCACGATGTAGTTCGATCCGTCTGCTGGACCCACGATCTGCGGGACGAGACAGAACGCACGAGACAGACGATGCTTAACACGCAGGTGGGAAATGATATTAACATGCAGAGCGGAAGAATAAACCATGACTCCACTTAGACCTGAACACCTGTGACCTGAGCAGCTGATGCTCTGACAGCAGACGCCGACTCGTTCCCCATCATCTGATTCGTCCACAGCATCTACAGCTAGCATGCAGACAGAACAACCTCTGGATAACCCCGAAGAGAGACTGCTCAGTCTTTAGAGAAACCAAACTCTGAAATCCACAACTTAAGAGTGTCCGCTCGGACCTGGGAGACCTGCACCTGACAGGTCCTGGATCTCACTGCGAGACTCGTCCACTGACGAACACAATGTTGAATAATATTAAATAAAGAAAAAAGCTCGTTTGCTGTTTTTTGGCTGCAAATGTAGCTGAATGTATATAAAACGAGCAGTGACCCGACGGTTACTGGGGCAGGAAGTTCCCAAACTTCTCCCCATTAGATAAACGACTGGATATTTTGGTGTTCTGTACGTTCCAGCCTGGCGGGTTAATGACAACATTAACTGCTGTCACACTCGAGTTTAACATCCGCGATCCGTCAAACACGGCCGACGACTCGCAGCGCGTTCAGTCCGGCTAACCCGAACCCTTCGCACCTTCCCGTGATGGATTTCTAGCCTCTATTATCCACAACAGGAAGGAGTGATTCGTCCTTTCACCTCCCATTTCTCTCGCTCCATCCGTCTGTCTCCGTCCCCCCAGAGTCCATTAGGAACTTCTAGAAGCATCATTCATCGTGAGGCCTCAGAGAGACGCAGCGCTGCAGGATGGATGGACGTAAATAATAATGAGAAGGCCGACGTCTGTTTATTCATCAGGCTCGGTGGTCTTTCCCCCCCGCCGGGCAGTTAGCCGCTAAAATATGAGGCTGCGGCGCCGCGTGCCACGCCGAAATGGATCCTCTGGGATACAAGGAACTCTTCATCACAGGTGTCACTCTTAAAGAGGACACGAAACAGGAACCCGAGTGTGTCTGTGTGTGTGTGAGCTAAAGCTAAAGTGAGGTGTAAGAGTTTAAATCGCTGCTCTCTGATCAGTACAGAGCTCCAAGCCTCACTTCCTGTTCTCCGTCAGTAAAGATGGCTGTAAAGCTCGCAGCAGAGGTTTTCTAGTTTCACTCCATTTATTTATAAGTTCAGCCGTCGCACGCTGCCAAAACAATCCATCACTTAGTCGACTGACAGAAAATTAAGTGATTAAATTTTGAACGTGAAAGTTTATTTTAGTAGTTTGACAAAATACTCCTAACTCAAGGTCCACTTACTAGCTTTTTAGGGGTGCTTTCAACAGCATATCACAGTTTGCTCAGTTGGCATAACATGACTAAAGTACGGAAGCTTAGTCACATGATGGCAGCTGGAGATATCTTCATGAAATCTGAGCATGCTCAGTGCTGAGTTAAGAGTATTTTGTCAAAGAAATCGGATTATTTCTTGGACTGGGACAGTTGCCAGGCAAGCAGCGGAAACTAACAGGAAGTTACTGATCCCAGAAACAGTCTGGCACATAGCACCCCATAAAACAGCTAACGGTTGTTTTTACATTTTGGGTTTTGCACTGATCAAACAAACGAGGTGCGACACGTTCAGCTTTAGAGCTGCTGGTAGGAGAGTTGTGTTACCTTTGGACAGAGCCAGGCTAGCTGTTTCCAGTCTCTATGCTAAGCTAAGCTAACCAGCTGCTGTCTGTAGCTTCATATTTACTGCACAGACTGCATGAGAGCGGTCTCAATCTGAACATGTGACTCTCAGCAAGAAAGCGAATAAGTGTCAGACTATTCCTTCGACAAACAGTTTCTCCAAAGTCTAAAATGTTCTGTTTTCTGTGTCAGTAAACTGAATCTCTTTGGGTTCTGGACTGCTCGTCGGACAAAACAAGACATCTGAAGACATGAAGACGCCCATTTACTATTTTCTGATATTTATAGACCAAACAGTTAATCAGTTAACTGTTTAACTAATTATTAGACGCAGCCCTATAATTACAAGTCCCTCCCAGTTGAGAGGAAAGCACCAGTTTAAAGCAAATCATCTATCGGTTTAAACATTTCGTTAAGAAGAAACGACCTGAATGTTTGTTTATAGGCTGGGCGTCGACCGGCACCTGACCGGCACCTGACCGGGTTTGTGACTCACCTGCATGGCGATCAGTATGAAGTCGATCAGAGTGCCGATTCCACAGAAACCAACAGTGCAGAACTTCAACAGTCCTGAGAGAGAGACAGAAAAAGAGAGTGAGTCAATATTCATTTTCTATTAGAAGCTGTCGACGGCTCTGAGAGAGTTTAATGTCCCCAGTTCAACGCTGAGGACCTTAGTGCACCGCGTGTCATCAGGGCTGAAACAATCAGTCGATAGACAGAACATTTGTTGTGATAATCGATTGCGATTTGTAGTGAGAGCAGGGAGCAGGTGGAGGAAAATCTAGAGAGATGGAGGTCTGCTCTGGAAAACAGAGGAATGAAGCTCAGCCGCAGTAAGACAGAATACAGGTGCGTCAATGAGAGGGACCCAGGTGGGACGGTGAGGTCACAGGGAGCAGAGGTGAAGAAGGTGCAGGACTTTAAGTACTTAGGGTCAGCGGTTCAGAGCGATGGAGACTGTGGGAAAGAGGTGAAGAGGCGAGTGCGAGCAGGTTGGAGCGGGTGGAGGAAAGTGTCAGGTGTGTTGTGTGATAAAAGAGTCTCAGCGAGAATGAAAGGAAAGGTGTTGGAGACGGCGGTGAGACCAGCGATGTTGGACAGCTCAGAGACAGCGGCGCTGAAGGAAAGACAAGAGGCAGAGCTGGAGGCAGCAGAGCTTAAGATGTCGAGGTTCTCTTTGGGAGGGACGAGGACGGACAGGATCAGGAACGAGGACATCAGAGGGACGGCTCGTGTTAGATGTTTCGGAGATAAAGTCAGAGAGGCCAGATCGAGGCGGTTTGGACGTGTCCAGAGGAGAGACTGTGAATATATTGGTAGAAGGATGCTGAGGCTGGAGCTGCCAGGCAGGAGGTCTAGAGGAAGACCAGAGAGGAGATTTATGGATGTAGTGAGAGAGGACATGAAGTTAATTGGTGTGAGTGAAGAGGACGCAGAGGACAGGGTTAGATGGAGGCACATGATTCGCTGTGGCGACCCCTGAAAGGGAACAGCCGAAAGGAAAAGAAGATTAATTGTTTGTTGTAATTTGTTTTCTCACAGTAAACTGAATATCTATGGGTTTTTTGACTGTTGGTCGGACAAAACAAGACATTTTAAAGACGTCGCCTTGGACTTTTTGGACAGTTAATTGATCAACCAAGAAATCAAGTTAAATCGATAATGAAAATAATCCTTTAGTTTCAGCCCTACGTGCCCTTCTGTCTCTCCCGCCGGCATCTTTGCTGTGAAACGATGTAATAAAGGCAGAAAGGACCCAGAAAATTAAAGATCTAAACCTCAGGATGTCCGGAGCCTGGCAGGTGAGACCCAACAACAACAACAAAACTGAGTTCACCAATAAACAACTGATGAATCTCTTTCAGGGTCTAAAGCTTCCACTTGTACACGAGAAGTCCGACAATCTAACGTGCAGATTTCCACAAAATGTCCCGATCCCTTTCCTGCTGCTCAGAGGACGACCCGTCCCCCCGACCTGTCCTCTAGCGCCACCATCAGGACAGACTTCACATTCTTTAGCTCCACAGCTGTTAAATCTTACTATGCAGTTGTATCTGTGTTTGTGTCACTGTTTGCTCTGTGAGGCTCTTTAACAAAAAAAAAAAAAAAATTTAAATTAATTTTTTTGAAATAAATCTGCCTTGGCTCGCCACATCTCAGCTTGGCTCGGTTCGGGCCGACCTGTGCCAAATCAGGCCAGGTGTCCGCCGGTGCAGCTGTCCTCCATCCAAAAACCCCCTGGCACACACACACACACACACACACACACACACACACACACACACACACACACACACACACACACACACACACACACACACACGCAGCCTTTCAGCCTTTGTATTATTGCAGGTGTCTCATTAAAAGAAGGATGAGAGCGGACTCAGTCTGCTGATAATAACTCATCCTTGTTGTGGTAATCATAACTGTTGTTCTTTGGGTTATTACGGTCTATTGTGTGCAGATCAGTGACAAACAAAGCCTAATTGAATTCAATTTGAATTGAGGCTGGAAAACCACAAAAATGTGGAAACAGTTAAAGGGCAACGCCGCCCCATTTTCATCAGCGCATTCAGAGAGATCCTGTTGAACACAAGTCCTGTAGAGTCCACTAAATGGCTCCCAGCAAACTCCGACTGTACTGAACCGAACGTGAAAACCCCCAAACAAAGTCTCAAGTCTTTATAGGACGTTTTACAAACTATGGTTGTTGGCTCCGCCCGCCACGCGGGGACGCACATCACCGCTTGGCACGGAGGCTCCATACACGAAGTCAAGGTAGTGTTACTGTGCACCTGAGATCATTTATACTTTATATAAGACGGCTTTATTCATAAATTATGAGCACGATAAGGCTGTTGGTTAAAGTAACTTACGGCATTATAAATGCATTAGACTGAAGAAGCTAATGGTCGTTAGGACGCTAGCCGTAAGTGCAAGCCTAGCACAGCTAAGGGCCGCTGGCCATATCTGATCATTGAGGGCCACTTTTGCTGAAAATATCTGTGTGCATGTGACTAACTGCTGATGATAATCAACTAAACATCTGTTAAAGACCCCACGAAATGGGACTCGTACTTCCTGGATTTTATGAGACCAGGAGGGGGCGGAGCGCTGGAAGCCATAAATACGCAACAGACTTTAAAAGGACGTTTTCCAGTGTGGACCACATCAGAGATAATCCTTCGAGAGAACAATTCTGAAAAAACCTTCAGCGCATTACTCTGGCGATAGTTAGAAAATGTGGGCTGAACCTTTTGCGGGTAAACGCTGGAAAAGCTGATTTTACAGCAAGGCCGACAAGTGGCATTCACGCCATGTCCGACACGGTTTCAGTCCATTTCTCCCAACAAAAGTCATATAGTCGAATATAAAACGCAGCTCTGTGTCCACGACACCAGACAGGCACACAGCGATGAAACCATCCAGCTGTTACGTTCTTCCAGATAATCCAGCCACGTAACCATCCATCCATCCATGAAATGAAATCGCACACTTCAGGATCCTCCTTAACCCGGGAACGTGCACGAACATTACCGGGTGATTGATGTAATCCACCAAATCACACCTCAGGATGTTCTCGTACTAATTCGACGTGACAAAGAACCGCTTTATTAATAACGCCGTATGCAAACGTAGCCGACCGGGCTACTGCAGATGTAAAACGCCACAAACTCTGACTGACGTCGCGGCGATAAAGGAGTAATTCAGGTTTTAAATCACAGTGTTATAGTAACTGCTCTGTGTCTGCTGGATTATATACTGTTTTTGCATTTCCCCCCAAATGAACTATTAGCCATATTTATTTATTTAGGCATTTATTACTTTGACTTGGATGTACAGTTCAACGGTTATCCAGTTTCTAATAGTCAAAGATCGTTGGGGTGGGGAAATATCGGCCGATTAATCGGCTATTGGCTCTCCCTGCTCCAAACTATCGTTATTATATCGGCCTTTGAAAATCTGCTATCAGTCGACGGCTCGGTGGATAATTTCACTTCTTCTAATGTGACTAAGTGGAGAGTTTGAACGTTACTACGTCGCTGAGATATTAAAGGGTCTGTTCACCCAAAATACATTCCTCCTCCCTCCGGTGGCGTCTGTCCAGTCACGCGGTTTCGGCTTTATGTGTCCAGGTTTCGAGATTTCTGTCTCCACCGCAAAACAATGAAGGTGAATGGAATTTAGTTTGTGCTGCTTTGAAAAGCATCTTTCTCCGTCACTCTGGATGATCCACACAACGCAGCGGAGACAGTTTCCATCGCGACTATTTCTTTGCTAGAAAGCAGTTCAGAGTCTGTCGCCGGCCGAGCGTGTGCCAGGACTGCTCCCCCTCCGCTCGTACACATCCCCAAACTGACTGACCGACGAGACCGTTTGTCTTCACGTTTCCCAACTTGGAAAAACTATTTTTGCGACGTGCTGCTCTGATTAATTACCACAAATGTACAATGTGATCGATCACCTGCTGAGCCGAATCAGACGCATCATAATGCGACAAAGTCAAAGGAGCTGATTGTGGATCTACGGAGGGCCAAGGCACCAGTGACCCCGGTTTCCATCCAGGGGGTCAGTGTGGACATTGTGGAGGACTACAAGTACCTGGGAGTATACTTAGATAACAAACTGGACTGGACCAAGAACACTCAAACTGTTTACAGGAAGGGCCAGAGCCGCCTCTGTTTCCTGAGGAGGCTGAGGTCCTTCAACATCTGCCGGACAATGTTGAAGATGTTCTATGAGTCTGTGGTGGCCAGTGCTGTCCTGTATGCTGTTGCATGCTGGGGCAGCAGGTTAAAGGTAGCGGACGCAAACAGACTGAACAAACTGGTCCGTAAGGCCAGTAACATTGTGGGGGTGGAGCTGGACTCTCTGGCGGTGGTGTCAGAGAGGAGGATGCTGGCCAAACTACACGCCATCTTGGACAGTGTCTCCCACCCGCTCCATGACGTGCTGGCTAAACAAAGGAGCACCTTCAGCGGAAGACTCATCCCCCCACAATGCACCACAGAGCGCCACAGGAAGTCATTCCTGCCTGTGGCCATCAGACTCTTTAACTCCTCCCTCTAAGGATTAGTCTGTTTGACCCTAGGTCACTAAACTGGACATTGAGCATTACATCTCCGCCATAATTAATAATAATTGTGCAATATTCTGTTTACTCCTCAAGTGCAATATTAGTTTTCCCTTGTTAGTTTTTCTTATTTATTGTTACGGATATACCTCAATTACTCTCGACAGTACATGCACCTCCGCTTTTACTATTATTTATTACATAATTAGTGACATTGTATTTATACTGTACTTTCACCATCTACCAGTAAACCCACTTGGTACTCGACACTTAGTTTATCTTATACTTATACCAACATGTTACTTAATTTATTTATTTCTGACCTGTTTATAGTGTATAATATCGTTTTCTCCTGTGTGACTGACGTAAAGGCGAGCTACTGTAACAAAGAGTTTCCCTTCGGGGATCAATAAAGTATTTCTGATTCTGATTCTGATTCTGATCATCATCTCATCTTACTAGACGACGCTGTTAACAATGACCTCATTAAATACGTGGCCTGTGCTGTGTGATGTAGCTGCTCTGCTCTGATTAAATATTGTATAAAAGTGGAGTATAACATCAAACAAGTTGTTTAATAATAGCCACAATCAATTATTACCGGAGTGAAAGTTGTTTAAAATGAGAGAGAGTCGATAGAATTCGAGAGGAATCTGCATGTTTAGAAAAGAAATGTAAAGAATCATTTTATTTCTGGTAAAGAGGTGAAAACATGTAGCACACTTAGTAAGTTTAAAAAAAAGTTTAGTGCGTGTGTGTGTGTGCGCATGTGTGTGTGTGTGTGCGTGTGAGTGTGTGTGTGCGTACCTAGAGCAGGGTATCCCAGGTAGAAGCGGTCTGCTCCCAGCCAGCCCAGAAACAGAGATAAAGCCACAGCTACTTTGTAGGAATAACCGCTCCTGAGAGGAAATACACAGTTATTATTTTCAGAGTGATCAATGTGTGAAAACAGTTATCAAAATCAATCACGATTACCATAAGTGTTATATATTACTGTTATTATATTTGTCGAAAAAGCAGTTAAAATGCTCCACGATGAAGTAACAAAAATCTGATAATTCAACCTCCTTTCCACAGGAAGCTGGTGCTGTGTGAGTGTGTGAGTGTGTGTGAGTGTGTGTGTGTGTGTGTGAGTGTGAGTGTGTGAGTGTGTGTGAGTGAGTGTGTGTGAGCACTCACACGTTCCTGCAGGGGATGGTTTTGTTGAAGCCCACCTCCTCCCCGCTGAACCTGAACTCCGTCCCGTTAGAGAGCCGACAGCTGATGTTCGGAGCTGGGAGGCACTCCACTGAAAAACACACACACACACACACACACACACACACACACACACACGTAGACTATTGAAGCCGTTTGATTCTCTGACATCTTGTATTTTCACATTACACACTTTCCCTCTCCGTATCGCCTTGTGTTTCCTTCATGTCTTCATGCGTTTTGTGTAAAGCACTTTGAATTTGTTAAACTTAAGTCAGATTTCAAACCGTGGAGGTCAAAGGTCATGAGATGCTATACCCAGGGTCACAAAACAAAAAGGAAGAAGTGTCGCTGATCATCAGCTTTCCAGCCGTTTATCCAGCAGGACTGAAAAGATCTCTCCAGCCTTCTTCAGGCGAGATCAGCTGAAGATGAAACATCATCACAGCTGTCACGAAGACGTCATGTGACGTGGCGTCACTCACCCCAGGCTGCCGTGTCCCTGCAGTTCTCCGGCTCCTGAGTGGCTTCGTCGATCTTTGGGTCTCTGCAGAGATACGTGAGGAGAGTGAAGGAGTCCAAACATCAACACAGCAGAGCGATCTAACGCTTCGGCTCGCTTCTGTCCGCGACTATCGGAGAGCATCGACAGCAGCGGCCAGATGCGGGAACGGTGCGTTCGTTCGCCATTTCTTAATATTGTATAAAAGTGGAGTATAACATCGAACGTTTTGTTTAATAATAGCCACAATCAGTTATTACCTGAGTGAAAGTTGTTTAAAATGAGAGTCGATAGAATTCGAGAGGAATCTGCAGGTTTACAAAAGAAATGTAAAGAATCATTTTATTTCTGTTAAAGAGGTGAAAACAACACCTCTCTCAAACTGTAACAGCCTGTTCACTCGTCTTAATCTAAACACTCTGACAGACTGCAGACTGTACAGGACTCAGCTGCTCGGCTGTAAACCAGGACCCAGAGGTGCGACCACGTCACAGCTGGTTCAGCCTCTTTACATCGGCTCCCTGTTGGTTTCAGGACTGACTTTAAGATCTTGTTGATTACTTTTAAGGCTCTTCATGGCTCCAGATCATATTTTAGACCTTGTAATCCCTTATGAACCTTCACGTAGTCTGAGATCTTCGGGCAGGGGTCTCCTGTCTGTTCCTGAGTCCAGGATGGAAACTAAGGGGGACAGAGCTTTGGCCATCAGGGCCCCGAGGCTCTGGATCAACCTGCCCGAAGACATCAGGCTGTCTGAGTCAGAGTCTTCGTTTAAGTCTCGTCTCAAAACACATTTTTATCAGAAAGCAGATCCTGATTTTACCTGAACTGTTTATTTTACTGCTTTTGTGTATTTTATTTCTCTTGTTGTGAAGCACTTTGTACTGTGTTTTGATAAGTGCTCTATAAATAAAGTTTTGTTATTATTATTAATAATAATAATAATAATAAGCAGTTCTTCGTGCGTTCAGCCTGATTTCAGAGTGAAACGCAGGTAACAGTGTGCTGTGTTGTGGTTTGACATGTTTTCATTGCTGTTCCCGTCCGTCTGAATAATAGCACAATAAAGACTCATTCATACAGCTTCTTATCGTTACAATAGGCAGTTATCCTACAGTTAAACAACATATTATGTCACACGGCTGATTATTAATGTTAGTAACGTTTTATCTACTTGCTGTTACACAAACGTTAAATGACGCTAAGCTAGCTGCGGCTAACGTTAGCGACCACCTTCAGGGAAACAAATCTTCCGCCGGATGTGAGTCACGTCGGTAAACAATAATTAAAGGATATTGTCCCAGTCTCAGGTTGTCGCAGCTGTCCGCTTCCTCCGCCAGAACGAGCTTTAAATGAGAGTAAACGCAGTAAAATAAGAGGCTCCATATCCCGGAGCGTAAACAAGCCAGCCGTCTCCGGGAGGACGCCATGTCTGACTGCGTCACGTGACAGGGTGATGCCTTCAGGGCTATCCGACAAATGGGAATTCAGAGTTCTTTAGCGCATGACGACAACAGAACCATGACATAATATTTTTATTTTCTATGGCCAACATTGCAATGAAGGAATTTTATTTTCATGTATTTATTGCTCAATTTGTGTATGTTACATATGTTTTATATTTTTTACATATATAGATTTTTTTTTTTTTTTTTACCTTTTAAGTACTCATACAAGACTTGTGGCTTGGACGAACTGTGAAGCTCAAAAACCTCAATCAAAAGATTGTTAAATTCATAATTCTGTTTCCTCATTCTGTCTTTTAATGACATTTAGTAATTGAAATTTAAAATAAAACCACAAAATAAATTCTTAATCTTCATCTTTTGTTATTCACTTTACTTATTTGTCTGCCTTTACTCTGCTTGTCAGTACACAGAGGGCACGAGTGCGCCAAACAAATAGGTAAACTGCTTTTCAAACTGCTTTATTGAACTATGCAGAACAGGGCGATATAAGACACGAGTTTGCATTTATAGCAGCAATAGAATGGCAACATAAAGCAAAAAGAATACAGAAAATTATTATAACAAAATTATATATATATATATATATATATATATAGAACAAATATAAATTGCACTTCACACTGTCTTCCAGAAGAGGGGCGGTTCTTTGGCTTGTCTGTTACAGAGATTGTAAAGGGATGCATATACATTTTCCACATCAATTTAAATCTCTTAACAAATTAAATCTCTAAACAAATTAAATCTCTAAACAATATAAATCTCTTAAATTAAATCTCTAAACAATTTAAATCTCTAAACAATATAAATCTCTTAATTTAAATCTCTAAACAATTTAAATCTCTAAACAAAATAAATCTCTTAAATTAAATCTCTAAACATGAATTGGCAGTCAATATTTCCGACAGCACGCGAACGCAGCATTGAAGCGACACTGGTGCCGAACTGGATCCAGTTCATGTGAGTTTTACACCAGTTTAAAACCCTTTAAACCTGTCCGTTTTCTATGAATTCGCCGTTGCCTGGCGGCCTCATCCTCAGACTGTTTATCCGCACGAAATGTTACGAAACGAGGTTTTTTTTTTAGCCGCTTTTTAAACAAGCTAACTTAGCCTGCTAGCGGCTAGCCAACTGTTAGCGAACGGGTGTGTTGCTGTTAAGTTACCGAGCTGATGGAGGAGAAGTTGTTTAATGTTGTGTTTTCGCTCAGTTAACGTTCATAAACACACGGAGAAGTGAAGTTGGATGTTGTCGCTGAATGAGTAATGTGTGTTTTCAGAAGTGGCCGCCGGTTGAACAGTGTTTTCCTTCTGTTTTTTAAAGTTTGATGCACCTGTTGCGAGTTTCACCTGCTGACAGCTCGTGACACATTTGAACGGTTTCGCCGTTAAAGAAACGTTTTCAGGATATACACACTATGACGGCGAGCAGATGTGTTTATCGATTAGCGTTAGTTTCATCGCCTCCCCTCTGAGCTGCTGAGTTTCACTTCCTGGTTTCTCAGGTGAGCTTACAGGTGCGCTGCCCCCGCACACAATCACAGCTTGTGTGGAGTGCACGCGACGCCTTCATGCTGGTTTCTGGCTCGTTATTTGTGGGAAACGGCTGTGTAGTTTGCTTTTCTACCTGTATGTGCTGATAAAGTGGCCTCTGACCGTGCAAACACGCCGAGCTAACCGCCTGATAACGAGCCTTTCACCTGTGATGTGCAGAGACAGACACCTGGACCCGGCACAGAGAAGCCTGGATCACCAGCACACCTGGGAGTTAAACTCAGGTACACGTCTTCAGGTGAAATGAGACTGACACCTAAGAGACGAACAGGATGTTGGTGTTCACCTGGGGAAGCGTTTTTTTTTTTTGTTTTTTTTTTTACCAAACACACCTGTAAAAGCTCATTCCGGCTCCAGGTGTTGGTGCTCTTCTCTGTCGCAGATCACATTAAACTGAATACCTTTTGGGTTTTGACTGACACCTGAAGATGTCACCTGTTGATTTTAATTTTACAGTTTACAGGAAGACAAACAGCAATAAGACAGGTAAACATAGAACTGTAAGGTTGTTTTTTCATTTATTTAACCTTTTATTTAACTAGGAGATTGAAATAAGACCTGGCCGAGACAGCGCACCTGTTACAGTTTAAACGGAAATAAAACACAACAGACAGGGAAGAGACTAAATCCAGGTTTATCTATCTATACAGGTGTTTCTGTAGATTGTAAACAAATACAAATAGTGCAAAGGAATAAATATTGAATGATTAATGTAATAGTTTACGTTATATACATGAAGTGGGTGGTTATTTACATTATATGCATGTATACATGATCATTTGACAATGATGGATGTGCAGTGTGTATTTTAAACTGTAGGTAAGTGGATGTTTTAGTGTTAATTTTCATTATTAATGAATCTGCTGATTTATTTTCTCAATTAATCGTTTATAAAATGTTGGAAAATGGTGTTTTGGTTGAGTCCCGCCTGCCGGTGGTTATTGTTTAGTGATACATGCACATGGCGAATTAGAAGTGCTAGATTTTTAAATGGAGTTTGGTGTAATGTTTTGAAGATACAGTAGTGAGCAGCGGGTGTCAGGATGGTGTCTTGGCTGCTGTCGCGCGCCAAGATCAGAATATATGAAATGTAAATGAAATCAGCTCGCTAATTATCCGGCCGGACAGATGTTTGAATGTGCCTTACTGTCTGTCTCTCTGTGCTGTGAACCTGTCTGCTGTCACCTGTCGCCTGTCTGTCCTCACGTACCTGCATGTCTTTTATTGTACCAGTGACTTATGTATTTTATATACTGTATGTGCTTTTTATGTCTGTCCCTAATTAGTGTCTGATAATGCAGCACAATGTCGTCGTATTTAGTCCATATCTATGTTAACATTAAAATCCCCAATTTCATTGCTTTGACAGTGTAGCATAATGGTGTACTGTTTTTTTACTAATATTTTTTTTTATTATCGCTCTGCATACTTATTAATATAATATATTAATTAATATATATACAATAATATACAATATATACAATTAATATATATATATACATACAGTGGTTTGAAAAAGTGTTCGCCCCCTTCCTGATTTCTTATTTTTTTGCACGTTAGTCACTTAAATGTTTCAGATCATCAAACAAATTTAAATATTAGTCAAAGATAACACGAGTAAACACAAAATGCAGTTTTTAAATGAAGGGTGTTATTATTAAGGGAAAACAAAATCCAAACCTACATGGCCCTGTGTGAAAAAGTGATTGCCCACTAAACCTAATAACTGGTTGCTCCACCCTTAGCAGCAACAACTGCAGTCAAGCGTTTGCGATAACTTGCAGTGAGTCTTTTACAGCGCTGTGGAGGAGTTTTGGTCCGCTCATCTTTGCAGAATTGTTGTAATTCAGCCACATTGGAGGGTTTTCGAGCACAAACTGCCTTTTTAAGGTCACGCCGCAGCATCTCAATAGGATTCAGGTCAGGATTTTGACTAGGCCGCTCCAAAGTCGTCATCATTCAGCCATTCAGAGACCCCACAACAACATCCAAAGAACTGCAGGCCTCAATTGCTTCAGTTAAGGTCAGTGTTCATGACTCCACCATAAGAAAGAGACTGGGCAGTTCATGCTCGAAAACCCTCCGATGTGGCTGAATTACAACAATTCTGCAAAGGTGAGTGGGCCAAAACTCCTCCACAGCGCTGTGAAAGACTCACTGCAAGTTATCGCAAACGCTTGACTGCAGTTGTTGCTGCTAAGGGTGGAGCAACCAGTTATTAGGTTTAGGGGGCGATCACTTTTTCACACAGGGCCATGTAGGTTTGGATTTTGTTTTCCCTTAATAGTAACAACCTTCATTTAAAAACTGCATTTTGTGTTTACTTGTGTTATCTTTGACTAATATTTAAATTTGTTTAATGATCTGAAACATTTAAGTGTGACAAACATGCAAAAAAATAAGAAATCAGGGAGCGGGCAAACACTTTTTCACACCTCTATCTATCTATCTATCTATCTATCTATCTATCTATCTATCTATCTATCTATCTATCTATCTATCTATCTATCTATCTATCTATCTATCTATCTATCTATCTATCTATCTATCTATCTATATATATATATATATATATATATATATATAATCTCTATCAACTTTGTACTTTTAATCTTATATTCTGTTTTAAGAGTGTAACATCTGTCGAGCACTACAGATTAAAAAAAAAAAAACAGCCTACTGGCTAACAGGCACATTTACAGCAATGTTTATTAATGTGCACTGTCCCTGTTAAATAAAATAATCAAATCTAAAGACTCGAGCAAAAACAAAACTGCCATTTCTCCCCACATACATCTCAACACGTGTTTACTTTAAGTTGTACTTGAACCCTGGCAGAAATAAATGCAATAAAGTGTATGAACTGTAGCGCGTAAGGATCAGACCTGCACAGTCGCAGTGGTTTAGAGATACCGTAGATACCTCAGCTGCAGAGAGAACCGGGCTTTTATTTGAAACCGGTTCATATTAGACAAGGCAAGTTTATTTGTGTAGCACGTTTCATACACAAAGGCAATTCAAAGTGCTTTACATAATGCATTAAAACATAAAAAAGCAAGGGAAACAGCATAAAAACAAAAACATTTAAGGAATAGAAACCTTTTTTAGACAATCCCTGTCCTTAAAAGTATATGTGAGGATATGTTCGTAAGAGTCCGCCCTGTTTTCTGATCTGCTCCTGTTTTAATTTGCTGTTGATACGAACACTTCCTCCATGTTTACCTGCTGTCTTTTATAAATTCAGTATAATGTCCATTTCAGTCAGTACAACAACAGTCATGTCACACTCAGCGCTCTGCTGAAAACACTTTCTCTGTTCAACAACAGTCGGTAATTAATTCCAGTTGTTCTACTTTGCTGTTTCTTGTTTGATGTGAAGCTACTATCCAGCGACTCTTCCTGCAGATGTTTCATATTAAAAGCCTTCCAGCAGCTCAAAGGAAGTACACCCTCCCCTTCCTGGTAGGCTTTTAACCACCGATCAAAGAAACAGCAAAGTAGATGTGATTGTACTAATCTCCGAGCAGCAGAGTGCTCAGTATGACAGGACTCATGGAATTAGTGCTGTGGAAATGAACATTATACTGAATTTACCACGTGAAACAGTATCGTACAGGTAGCTTTGAACCCCTCACAGTGTTTTTTACCCGGCCGATGTTTGTTGTTCATGCTGGCCAGTGCTTGAGATACATTTAAAGTAATGTTATTGTCTGTTCTTCTCTGTTCAGCTTGATCCAGAACGACAGGCAGAGAGCGAGGGACGACGATGTTTGAAAATGTCCCAGCAGGTAAATCCTCTCGGCCGTTCGAAACGCTCACTGTTGGAAGTGCAGATATTATCAAGTGTAAGATACTTCTGTGTGATGAATACATCCTGTGTTTGTCCTCAGTGTCCTCAGCGGAGCGTCAGCAGGTACTGGGAGCTCTGGAGCGTCTGCAGGCCAAACTGGTCCAGAGGGAGCAGTGGACCCACAGTGAAACCATGGGAAACCTGAGGGAGACCCTGCAGAATCCACTGTTCACCCACATCCTGACCCTGCAGCACTCCATCAAACAGCTCCGAAACCAGGTGAGAAACAAAAACACAAACGCACGGCGGTGGAACAAGTATTGCAATCTTAGTAAAAGTGGCAATACCACAATTTTAAAAACTCATGCTGCGTTCAAAATCTTACTAAAGTAAGAGTATGTTAAGTATTACTGTATCAGCAAAATGTACTTAAGTATAAAAGTACTCATTACACGCCAAAATGGGCTCTGTCAGTGTTACATGTTTATATGTTATACTCTTGGATTATTATTATTATTGATGCATTAAAATACAAGCAGCATTTAAATATTGTAGCCGGCTGCAGTGGAGGTCAGGTGGCTTAATTCACTGTGTAATGGATACGTTTTTAAAATCCTAATGTGCAAAGTAACTCGTAACCACAGCTGTCAGATAAATGTGGGGTCGAAGTAGCATAAAATTTAAATACTTGAGTAAAGTACTGGAGTAAATTTACTCAGTTACACCGGTGCAATCACGTAGTGTCCCTGGAAACATCCGTTGTGTTGTTTGCGGTGCTGTTCGCTATTGGTGAATATGTTTTCCGACCAGTTTTCTGTATTTGCTCCATATTATTCTAAATGTTTTCTTGATTTCCTTGAGTTCGTGGTTTCTGAACTCTTCGGGCCACAGCAGATTTATTCCTCACGTACTCGGATTAAATCAGCGAGATATTAACACACAGAGGTTGTTTTGTGTGTTTGGTGAGTTCGTTTTAAAGTTTAGGACTGTTCGTTTCCGTTTGGCTCATGATTAGAAGTGTATATGATGTTGGTTTATATTTATATTTTGGAAGTCAAAGTAAAATCTCACAGATCAGTTCTGGAAGATCTAAATGAGGTGGACAAAACATTAGAAACACCTTTCAGGAAAATGCAAATCATGATTCAGCACCACTGACTATGGCTCCGGAGATGGAGTTGAATTAAAACCTGTAAACAAAGACCGACCTCTTCTGTGAGAGCTGTTTACTGTCGGGCTGTTGTTACGTTACATCCGCAGGTGTTTCTCTTCCTCTGCTCGCGCAGTATAAAGTGTGTAACCGGCTGTGTCGACAGTCTAAAGTTGCAGCAGCTCTTCAGACTGATGAGCGTCTCCCATCTTATCTGACATGTGTGACTCCGCCCAGGTGTAGACAGCCTATCGGGTATCGGTACAGTGCCGCCTCCTGTCCAACACTGTGACCTGTCAGCGGGGCTGAGCGGAGACATTGAATCCCCTCTGCATCGCCATCTGTATTCAGCTCCCGCTCGTACCGACGCGGAGCCTTTACAATAAACAATCTGCAGGCCAAATTAAGATAATGGCAATAACTGATGCTGGGCTTCATATTCTAAGTGCTGCGAAGGTCAGAGCTGAGTCTATGAATGCGTCGGTGGAAGCCGGTTGAGGGTATATGATGCAGGGACTTCTCTCTCTTTCTTTATTTATTTTGCCTCCCTGCCTCCCTCCCTCCCCCGGCTCTCTGCGGATCTATCAAGCTTTAATATCTAGTGTCTTGGTTTGAGTAACGGCCTTGTCGAGGTGGTATTGATGAAATGGCTCGGGATCCTGCTCCGTCAGCCTGGCCTAAATAAGCCGCAGACTGATAAGTTTCCACAATGTGAGTGTAAAGGTCATTAATACATTACCTGTTCAGAGAGAGAGAGCCTGCAGAGGAATCTATTGATTTTATTTTTCCCCTCTCTCCTCCCCACTCACCCCCCCGGCCTCCCTGCTTCATTTCGTCCCTCCATGTCTTTCTTCATTGTCGACAGCGTCCTTGCATAGAAGAATCCCTCTCTCTCTCTTTCTGTTCTGTCTCTCCATCTGTCGTTCGCTCTCTTTATCAGTGTTGACTCTGTTTTTGTGTTTGGCGCTAAAACCTGAAGCCGGTCACTGTCCCGCACTGTCTTCACACCGTTGACCGTTGAGTGATTCTCATCAGACCTGTTCAGATCAGACACAAGAGAAAACAGCTGACTGTGTGTGTGGTTTTGTTGACAGCTCAGACTTTGAATCTCAAAACTTTCCAGGAATACAAGTTCTTTCTGTTTTTTTGTTGTTGTTGTTGTTGTTTTTGCCTCCCGATTCCCTCTTTGTCTTCTTGTCTTTGTCAAGTTTTTGCTCAAGTTAACGACACAAATCTATGGATTAGATCACAGTAAGAAGAAATTACAGTACAGAAATGTCAAACAAGGTTTGGGATAGTTTAGAAACATTGTCACCATTACAGAGTTCGTCCACCAGAGAGCGCCGACACGTTGATTTCTCAGCTGTAAAATGTCCCGCTTACGTTCCCCCACAGTTCTTGAGAAACAGATCTATGGGTTCTGTATCAAGATTATTGTTTATATAAAAAAAAAAATACTATCGGCCGATATATCGTAATCTGACTTTTTAAACTCCCAAATTTCGATATTAATATCGGCCTCAAAAATCCGATAGCAGTTGAGCTACCTTTTAACTTAATATGCTATGGATCCATTCTGCCTGGCGTCCGTAGTGCTGTGGGGAATATTTTAGTGGCACACATGGTAAATGCTACAGACTACGTAGATGTACTGAACATTTTTCTTTTTGTGTGTTCAAATTATATTATACTTCAGTACCTTACTTTGAAAAATATAAAGATGTTTTTCTACAAAAGAAGCCAAAGTTATCAAAGAAAATGTAAAAATGTAAACAGAAAACACTCTGAAATGAGAAAAGAATAATTAAAGGAGAGTCTTGATTTACTCTGTGCAACAGACACATATTGATCTGTACCAAAAACGTATTTAAAAAGTGTTTAATGAGCTCATTTATAGTTTTATGAAATGTGTCAGGCAGCTTTCCTCTTTATTCAGCTTTACCAAAAACAGCTACACAGGTGCTTTTATTTTTTTTGTAACACTCTGTACAGCTCCAAACCCGGTCTATAAAACATGTATCACCTCTTATCTGACACCCCCTCCTCCTCCTCCTCCTCCTCCTCCCCCTCCTCCTTCCCCCTCCTCCTCCCCCCTCCTCCTCCTCCTCCCCCTCCTCCTCCTCTGTCTGTAGCTGAGCAGTATGCCGCCTGATGCCTGCAGCGAGTTCAGTTTCTCCAAAAAGGGTCAGCTGATCATGAGCGCTGTTAATTCAGCCGGCAGCTCGGCCCCGCCCTCCCTGTCCACCTCCTCCTCCATCCTGACCAATGGCTCGTCTCCGCCCATCCGTCAGACTCCGCCCTCGTCTGACCTCCTGCAAAAATGGATCCTCGCCGCCGCCAAGGTGGGTGGAGCCACGACACACACACACAAACAGAAACACACCTGCAGAGTACACAGCATGCATATAAACACGAGCAAACTCCTGAGTGTGTTTTTGTGTGTGTGTGTGTGTCTGTGTTTATGTGTGTGTGCACGCGCAGGGCCGTCACACACAGCTGGTCAGTCTGACTCGGCCTGTGTCTGGAGGTCTGGGCTTCAGCGTGGTCGGTCTGAATCCTGCAGGAACCAGCAGTCAGGGCGTCTTCGTCAAACACATCCAGCCCGGAGGCGTCGCACACAGGTTCACTGTCAAAGCTTTGTCTCCCACAGTCAGTACGAGCAGCGGCTCGTCATGTCACCATACAGAAGCAGATCCTGTCCCTACGATGTGTACATGAAACTGAAATGCAGTTTATCATAAAGTTAAAAAATATGACCTATAGTTCCTTTCACTTGAGCATGTAACACAGAAAAGTCACAGCACCCACGCTGTTGTTATTTCTGCCAAAGTTAGAGTTAAGTTTTTACAGCTTCCTTAGTCATTGTTAATGATGCAATTTTAAAACACAGCTCTTTTTGAAAAACTACGATTTTTGATATAAAAATAATGAATCGTTCAGCCCGAGTCTCAGTAATATAACGGACACACGATTTATTGGAAACGGGCTAAAACATTCAAGAACACAGGTTTGCCCCTTTTAATCGAGTAAAGAAGAAATCAAAAAGGTAAACGGACTTGATTATCAGCCAAACTGGTTTACATTGTGCTATTTTAGCATTTTTTAGCATTAGCATCTGTGTGTAGCTAGCTGACTGGTCTGTAGCCTCCCAACATAGAAAACCAGTAAGTGGAGCTAACCAGCTAGCTGTGTAGCTGCTAATTCTAAAATCTCTTTTGTTGAAATGTTTGCAGAAGACTTTGGTCTGTATCATGTTATTGAGAAGTCCCGACTGATGTTGTGTCGTGGCTGCAGGGACGGGGGTCTCCAGGAGAGGGACCAGATCCTGGTGATAAACGGCAGTCCTCTGGAGCCGGGGATCAGCCAGCAGCAGGCCCTGACCCTCCTGCAGCAGCCTGGAGAGACGGTGGAGCTGATGGTCGCCAGGGACCGCCCACTCAACGCATCACCACAACCTGCCACCGCCACCAACATGGTAAGAAGCCTGCAATTCATCCCAAAACCAACCAACTATTACTAATTTTAGTTGTGATGCTTAAAGCGTCTTTCCACAAACCTTTCACTCGTGATTTGATCCTTTTTTTTAAAATTCGTATTTCATAAATACACCTACCAACACCTGTAAAGCTCAGTAACGCTCCCAGACTCCCCCTGGTTGGCCCTCTCTGACCTTTCGTAT
Organism: Siniperca chuatsi; assembly: GCF_020085105.1. NCBI lineage: Eukaryota > Metazoa > Chordata > Actinopteri > Centrarchiformes > Sinipercidae > Siniperca > Siniperca chuatsi. The sequence goes on along the minus strand of NC_058047.1, from coordinate 1,222,584 downwards.
ACTCAGTCAGTGGTTCTTGTTCATTTATAAAGCCATTCGGGGTAAATGCCATCATACATTTGCACTTTGATTGCACACTTATCGTTTGAGATCACAGGATCTGGTATTGTCGCGTTATACGCTCTGCTCCGCCTCTAAACAGCCTTCTCAAAGACCTGGCGGTACAATGGCGAATGAATCGGTTGGTACTTGTCACGAAACATCGCAAATGTTTTCTTGTGGTTATTGTTGTTGTCTGTAACCTTTTTTTATGCTGCTGTCTTGGCCAGGTCTCCCTTGTAAAAGAGATTGCTGATGTCACCGTTTCTTACCTGGTTAAATACAATTAAATACTTTATTTTTTTTATTTTATTAAAGTTTGGATTCGGTTTAAGTTAGAAAAGCTAGTGCCAACAGATTTGATTTGTTCGTCAAATTCCAAACCTTTTGTTTAAGATAAATTTCTTCTCTGATCAATGATCTGTATTTTCGTCGTCAGCTTGCTCAGCCGTGCTAGCAGCAGATTCTTAAATCCGGAATAAAAGATGCAGTATAACTCCAGATGGGACTTGCACTTCTGATACTAAAGTTTTACTGTCAGAAACAGGAAAACAAGCTTAGGTCGTGAAATAAAGTCATTTCCAAATCTTTAGTATTCATTTAAGAGTAAAAAATATAAATATATGAAGCATTTATTATCTCTGAAATTATATGATCCAGAATGTTAAAGTATCAGAGTTAGTAAACTTAAAATTACAATTATTCGGTGCATGTTGAGCTGCAGAACCAGGTGTCAGCTTTTCTCATTTTGGAACAAAACTTGAAGTCTGTGAAATCTGAGTTTGCACATTTGTTCATTGCTGAGTTTTATGGCTCAGTATGAAATTATTTTTAAGGTCTGATCCTAAACCAGCAGTACTGTAGAGGTCTGGAGCATTGCTGAAATCAGCTTTATACCGTACTGTACACACACACACACACACATCATCCGGCAGCTTGGCTGTCACTCAAAACAAGCCTTGCAGAGAGGGCGTCAATCACACCCGGAGGTCACTTTGAGGCCGTGCCTCTGTATCAGAGTGAGACCTCCTGTTTATGATGAGCCGTAAGTCTGCTGACATTGACTCGGATGATTTTTATGACCTTAAAGCCTATAGGAAATCAAGTTAGTGCTCCACTTGCAGCATCGCTCCTGACAATATGTATTTAAGTCTGCGAGGAGGCGCGATCAATGAATGTCGACATGACGGGCGAGTCAAAGACCGACAGCGAGGCGGGAGAGAGTGACTACAGAGGAGAGACGGACGCACAGATAAATGAGGAAATGACGTCATTATGAGACTCGGTCCACAATTGCTCTCTGAAGTGAGACGAAGGGTCGAAGGTCGTACTGCAGATAACTTCACCCGGGGCATATTTGGAGGGTGAAGATGAGGGAGGCAGACATGAGGCGAGGTGAAGCTTCTGTTCTGTTTAATTGGCTTTAATTAAACCAGAGTTTCCCAGTCTGTGGTCGGTGGAGCTCTGAGGAGTCTCCCGACAGCGATGAGCCGTGAAGCAGCGAATGTCCACGCACAAACCGCTCGTGTCTCTGAAATTCACTTCATGCACATAAATACTAATATTTTTTGGTAATTGACGTAAAATTAACATTTAACTATGTATTTTCATTTGATGCCGAGTTTGTCTTAACACGTTTACAGCAAAACTTGTATTTTGTGTAGTTTGTGAGACGGGCTCCTCCTGCTCTCTGTGTTTTTAATGCAGCTGTATTTTTCTGTTTCTGTTGTCCGACAACGGAGCGAGTGTGAAAATCGATCGCGGCTCATAAATAGCATGTTAACCAGCAGTCGTTCACAAGCTGCTGCATTGCAGATCAAATCATGATCACATCGTCAGACAAAAAGAGAAAAGCGGCTGTAAAACGGAAGTTAGAGGCGAATAAAGGTTGTCACATGAAAGCATCTGTTACTATCTAACTGAGCTGCAAACGTGTATTTATGTTTTGTAAAATATGAAAAATGTCGGCGAAGCCATGTGGCTGCTGAGCAAACAGACGCTCCACTTCTGAAACGTTTCCGCCCGACGTTGAAACTGCGATGCAGCTGCAGCGCGATGCAGTCAGACGCTTTGGACTGAAGATGTGAGCTTTTAGGCTGAATCTCTGACTGTCCTCTCCAAACTATTATGCCGTTCTGACTGTCTCTCATGGGAAGTCATTCAAGTATTCAAGTCCATTTTGATTGGAAAGCCAACGATAACATGTCCTGTTGCAGGAAATCTCAGTGTCCTGTTTGATAGCAATTTATGTTTTGAGCAACAAACTGTTGTTCGTGCTTTTATCTCCTCACGCCTCGATTACTGTAACAGCCCGTTCACTCGTCTTAATCTAAAAACTCTGACAGACTGCAGACTGTACAGGACTCAGCTGCTCGGCTGTAAACCAGGACCGAGAGCTGCGACCACATCACACCTGGTTCAGCCTCTTTACATCGGCTCCCTGTTGGTTTCAGGACTGATTTTAAGATCTTGTTGATTACTTTTAAGGCTCTTCATGGCTCCAGACTGTATTTTAGACCTTGTAATCCCTTATGAACCTTCACGTAGTCTGAGATCTTCGGGCAGGGGTCTCCTGTCTGTTCCTGAGTCCAGGATGGAAACTAAGGGGGGCAGAGCTTTGGCCATCAGGGCCCCGAGGCTCTGGATCAACCTGCCCGAAGACATCAGGCTGTCTGAGTCAGAGTCTTCGTTTAAGTCTCGTCTCAAAACACATTTTTATCAGAAAGCAGATCCTGATTTTACCTGAACTGGCTGCTTATTTTATTGCTTTTGTGTATTTTATTTCTTTATATTTCGTCATTCACTGTGGTGTTTTATTTCTTCTGTTGTGAAGCACTTTGTACTTTGTTTTGATAAGTGCTCTATAAATAAAGTTTTATTATTATAACACATTTCATGACGATAAAACCCCAGACCCCTTTTTAATGGTAAATAAAGAGAAACCTTCAGAAGCAACAGAGGGCCCCCTTTTCCTGGACTGAAATGCTGTAGATGTTGTATATTCACAGTAGACAGAAGAATCACCAGCTCTATACATGTTAGTGTATGTATGCCTGAGTTATTGCACTGAACACACGAGAGGACATGAACATGTTCGAGAACTTAGACATTTAAATAAGCAAAAGAAAGATTTCGGTAAGAAAAACGATGTGGTGACAAACTGGAGCAGGTCTGGACTGTTAATGTGAGGTTAGCCTCAGCCGTAATGATTCTGCTCGGCTCTATTGTCGGGTCATTATCACACAGAATTACACTGTCCCTCTTGTTTGTTACCCTCCTCCTCCTCCTCCTTACTCATTGGATCCGGGCCCCGTCCTGCATACCAAGCCTCCGATCCTCCTGCTTTTGTTTTATTCATGTCCCGTTTCTGTCGAGGTCACGTTTAATGGAGCCGCGGGCATTAAAAACACAACTCTGGCTGGGACTTTATTGCTGTTCGCCTGGCCTGGCTAACTATCCGTCTCCCAAAGCCAAGACTCCTCTGTGATGGCGGATTCAGGCGGCTCTGACCTGCCATCACCGCTGATGTGCTGTCCCGGCGTTGAACCTCTTAGCTCCTCTTTCTGCAGGATTCGGTCCGCTGCCGACAGGAAACTGTAACTGTAAAGTCGCTCATAAAGACGGGTATAAATCAACGAGTCAGATACGATTTTACAGCTTTTGTCTATTTAGTGAATATTTTCCCAACATCGATTAGGACAGCGCGTCAGCGAATGCACTCTGGAGTTTAGAGTTTAATTTATGGCTCTCCTAAAAATGATGAAAAGCCGAAAGAACAGAGATAAAAAATAACAGATTGTGCAATTAAAGAAACCTGAAGGGGCCTTTAAAACTGCCTCGACTAAGAGGAAATGAACTAAAGAACAACTGGATAAAGTTGATAAACTTTTCTGTGAACTCCCCTCAGTCATCCTGGTCACACGTGAAAACAAACACTTCCTGACTGACGGCTCGATTTAAAAAAAAATCCTGCACAGGCCCTTCTCCCAGCATGCATCTCTGCTCATCACTGAAAGCTGAGAAAATAATGACCTTGTTCTGGAGTTTATTATGTCTAAACATGAGCAACTGTACAAGAACTTTGTCTAAATAAAAAATAGTTTAAATCAGAAAGTGTCTGATCAGAGAATCATGGATCTGTCAGTCAGGCCTGATGTCAGCCTTCAGCACAGACGCTGTGCTGTGGATGCATTTCGGTCTGAACTGTTTTTCTTTTTTATACAATTATATTTGGCATTTTGCCTTTTATTAGATGGATCACAGTGGAGGTGCAGACGGGAAACGTTGGGGGAAAGAGAGAGAGATTGGTGTTAACCAACAGAAGTGTTGCGATTCAGTGGTACGCACCAGGACTCCCCACGTCCCCTGCATGTTTCTGAAAGGATATTTGGAGTTTTAGTTTATTGTTCGCTTCTGTCAGCCAGAAAATCCTCATTTTAAAGGAGAAAGGCGAAGGAAGCCTGGGCGGAGCAATCACTCATCAGCCAGAATGCATTTAAAAGAGCGACGTAGTAGTGCAGTGTTGAGGCCGAGATATGTAGTATCCCTAGTATGGATCAAACTCCAAATACACTGGATCCTACATTTCCCATAATGCAACTCGGTGCAATGCGTTTTTGCGGTTGTGGCTCGGGAAGTAGAGCGGGTTGTCCGCAGATCACAGGGTTGGCAGTTCGACCCCCAGCTCCTCCTGTCCACATGGTCAGACCAGCACCCTGGATCGGTGTGTGAGCGAGTGTGTGTGAATGTTGTAAATTGTAAAGCTCTTTAGATTAAAGTGCTATATAAATACAGACATTGGTTTTGCGTTACGTCCAGTTTGTAACGCAGACTTCTTGTTGTACATTTGTAGTCTCTTCTCCTCCCGAGCCATAGAAGACATCATACGACAGTTTTCACAGGCGAAGGAGGACTGACCATCGATAGTGAGCAATTTTTCATGCATAAAATCGGTGGACGGCCCCCCTTTTTAACACAAGAACTGGCCTTGTCTGTCGCAGCTAATCTCAGACAATTTTACAAAAGTTTTTGTCACTTCTAGGACTAAAATAGACAGACGTCGTAAGGTAATTAGCGTCTCGTCGTTGTTCCCAAGGAGCAAAAATTCAGGTCATTTATGGGTTGTTTCACACATTTGCACGACTTCTCATGTGGCCAATACATACAGCATGTTGGCAATTATAAAGAACAGAATCACGTGTGTGTATATATAGTATTAAATCAGCACTGTTTCTATTTCCAGATGAAACATGACTGTAAATTGGTTGTGAGGCTCTCTGGACTTGGTTTGTGTTAATTGATCTCACAGGCAGAATGCTAGCAGCTAACACTGCTACGTCAGCGGCATCAGACTCTGCAGCTCTGATTTACCTGCCTGAAGTTTTCACCACAAATGACACAGAGGTGTAAAAAAAATAACTGGAGACACAAATGTAGTTTCCACATGTGACGTCAGTGCAGAACACCTTTACTGTAATACACTCTCTGCAGTAACAGATCTCCTCCTCGTGTGAAAAGAGTGTTCATTCAACACGTTCAGTGTGATCAGCGTCCTGCCGTCAGCTGAGGAGGAGGTTTGTTTCATTAGACAGAGGAAGACCTCCTCTATCAGATCAGTGCTTGTAATGAGAGACCAGAGCCACCTGTGATTAAAGCCACTTCATGAAGACTGTGTGTGTGTGTGTGTGTGTGTCTGCAGCCTCTCATTGATCAGCAGCTGAGGAGGAAATGCTCTCAGCTGGTAATTACCTGCAGAGGTTCAGTTTAACGACCTTTCACCTCAGGACGGATAGCTGGCAGCTCTGTGATGCGGCTGCCGAGCTACCAGGGCGAAACACGAAAATAACGGTGTAATTATTAATCCATGTACGACTCTGTTTTTAAATAATCCTTGTTTGGCTGCATTGATCTGCTCATAGAAGTAACTGGAAGAAATCATTCTGCCTTGAGCAGTAACTGAAATACAATGCGGTTAATCAAATTCATTTTGATTCCTGGAATGCATCAGGTTGGGTTTTACATTTTTGGCTTGAACGTCAAACAAATCGACACGTTAGAGACATTTTCCAGCAGGAAAACTGAGCAGCTGAGAGAAGCGTAATGCCCGGCTGAACTTAAAGTCCAAAGTTCGGTCACGTGTTGTGTTAAAAAAATGACAGTGTGTAAACTTTGTAGTGACGTACTTCTGCAACAAAACCAGTTGTTCAGCTCTTTATTGAACTCTGAAGTTCTCGTACAATCGAAAAAGACAGTCACACGCCTCACTGTGAGCAGCAAAACAGATAAATGTCAGTACTCAAAAAATTATCCCAAAACAAATTAAAGTAAAATAAATGTTGATTTGCATATACAATTAAAGAGCCTACACTTGTTTATATAGTTTTTTTGGCCAAAAGAAATTCTACATTCGTGTCCTTTTTTTAAATAAATTCACTTTTCCCTCTTTTAGTAAAAATATTCAGAACAAGCAGATTAAATTCAAGCATTAAAAAAAAAAACTTTTGGTTTTGGTCGATTGGGGGAAATACAAACTAACTGGTTCTTATTCTTTTTAATATCTATTTGAGTCTTTAAGAATACCTTTTTCTCCAAAACACCTGTCAAGCCTGTTCACCTGGTCGTTAATGAACGTCTGTCTTCCGTCTTGCGCTGAAGGATCAGTGGGGTCACGTGGAGGAGATCGAACTGGTGAACGATGGATCTGGTTTGGGCTTCGGCATCGTGGGAGGGAAGACGACCGGCGTGGTGGTCAGGACGCTCATCCCAAACAGCGTGGCTGACAAGGTAAGTTAGCCTCAGCTGAGTATTATATCATGATATTAAACCTCAGGGTCAGCATTAACCTGTGCTCATTTTATACCGCTGCAGTTTGGGATTCTTGATTGACTTCAGATCGACTGTCTTCATCTTGTGAAGAAACAGACTCTTCTTCTTCTTCTCCTTTCGGCTGCTCCCTTTCAGGGGTCGCCACAGCGAATCATGTGCCTCCGTCTAACCCTGTCCTCTGCGTCCTCTTCACTCACACCAATTAGCTTCCTGTCCTCTCTCACTACATCCATAAATCTCCTCTCTGGTCTTCCTCTAGACCTCCTGCCTGGCAGCTCCAGCCTCAGCATCCTTCTACCAATATATTCACAGTCTCTCCTCTGGACACGTCCAAACCACCTCGATCTGTCCTCTCTGACTTTATCTCCGAAACATCTAACACGAGCCGTCCCTCTGATGTCCTCGTTCCTGATCCTGTCCGTCCTCGTCCCTCCCAAAGAGAACCTCAGCATCTTAAGCTCTGCTGCCTCCAGCTCTGCCTCTTGTCTTTCCTTCGGCGCCGCTGTCTCTAAGCTGTCCAACATCGCTGGTCTCACCGCCGTCTCCAACACCTTTCCTTTCATTCTCGCTGAGACTCTTTTATCACACAACACACCTGACACTTTCCTCCACCCGCTCCAACCTGCTCGCTTTTCGCCTCTTCACCTCTTCTCCACAGTCTCCATCGCTCTGAACCGTTGACCCTAAGTACTTAAAGTCCTGCACCTTCTTCACCTCTGCTCCCTGTGACCTCACCGTCCCACCTGGGTCCCTCTCATTGACGCACCTGTATTCTGTCTTACTGCGGCTGAGCTTCATTCCTCTGTTTTCCAGAGCAGACCTCCATCTCTCTAGATTTTCCTCCACCTGCTCCCTGCTCTCACTACAAATCACAATGTCGAAGAAACAGACTCTTGTTTAGTTTAAATATGAACTTTGACCTTTTTAAAAACAACATATTTAGCCGCCTAGCAGCAGTGGCCTTTCTAGCATAACTTAGTGTTGTTTTCAGACTGTAGGGCAACACATGCCATCCACATTGTGTAGCGTCATTTCACCTCATAGCCCAGACTGAAGAAGTAGTCAGGATACAGTGGGCGGGGTGCACCACGGATCTGGATCTTGCCAATATCATCGTGGCTTGATGTGCGTCTTGACTCCACGGGTGTTTGGGCTTACATAGAAGAAATTAGGCGCAGGTGTTTTAATGTGTGTTGCCTTTTAGACATTTTATTTCCAAGGGAAATGTGTTCAGGCCTGATGACAGTGACACAGTCACGTCATGTGGTGCTACAAGCTCGGTGACGTAGTGACTCCTCACACGACTAGTTGGTGAACTTCTGTAGCTGCCGAGCTAACCGCTAACACGCTAGTCAGCTGGGAACATGCTAGCTCTCATCAGTCACTGTAGCTCTCCAAGTTAGCTGGTTTTTTATCTGTCAAGTTAGCAAGTTAGCTACAGTTGCTAACTAGACATTTAAGTTCATCACGGTTTATTCAAAAGACACATTTTTACTATCATCTCCTGTCTCATAACTGTCTTCAGACCATTTCTCGTTTATGGAGCAGTTTATACTTTCTGTAATATAACAATAGCTTCCTCCACCTCTCTTCCCTCAGAGGTCAGCGCTCTTAAGACAGTTTGCAGTTGGTCAACTCTACGCGACAGATTTTCATGGAGTTACTTCACTCCCCATGAGGGAATCCACTGATTGTGGCGATTCCATTCACGTGGATTGATCTCACTCTGAAACTTTGCTGTTTTTTTTTTTAATTGCTGGTGTGACTGAGCCACTATCTGAGTTTCATCCTCAGTCTTTATTTACTGCTCAAACAGTGAAGCATAATTTAGAGTCAGAGCTGAAGATGTCAGTCAAGACATTTAGGTTGAGGAATTATTATTCACATTCGGCAAGTTTCAAGTGTCTGTAAGATGATTTTCATGGAAATGAGCTGAGACAAACGGTTGCCCGTAAAGAAAGAAATCGATTTAAAACTGACGGATGATTTGGGAAGTGATCAGTAGGATCGTATAGATGAGAAGGGCTACCTGCCTGTTTTTTCTCTTTGTAATGATCACCGTCATCCCTCCGTCCTGGCAGATGTGTTTGGAAACGTTAATATGTCCTTCCTTTCCTTCCACATCTGGTAACAAAGAGCCCTTGAGCAAGGCACTGCAGCCCGGCTGGCTCAGCGGATCAGCTGAGCAGCCGACAGTAGGAACCTGCGCTGTTACAGCAGAAATTAAAGCTCAGCGGACGTTTTCTGCATAAATAACAGCAAAGACACGAGCAGTACGTCAGAACAGACAGCAGGCAGCTGAAGGACTGAAGGAGGAATTATCGCCTTGTAAGTGGATTAATTAGATCAATTAGATTAATTGGACAGGATTAATTTCTCTGCAGAGACGTGGAAAAAGCTCAGACACCAAGACATGTTTAAACACTCTGCTGTTCAAATAAAAACCTGAAGCTTGGACCTTTTTGAAGTCTCTGATGAACAGATTAGCTTCTTCCCCCGCCTCACCCTTTACCCGTCCTTGTTCTTTTCTTTGTCTTCTCACTCCTCCTCCTCCTCCTCCTCCTCCTCACCTTTTCCTCCCTTCTCTCCCCCTCGTGTCTTTCTCCTCACTCTTGAATCCCTCAGTTCCTTCTTATCCTTTCCTCTCTGACTTCTGTTTCTCTTTACCTGATCTCCCTTTTCGCCATTTCCCTTCCTGTCTTCCTCCTCTGCTTTTTCCTTTTTCATCTTTGCTCCTATTTCACTTCTCCACAGCAGGAGTAAAGCACTGACTGTATTTCTTTTGGCTTGTGGCTGACGTCGCAGTTTAGTTTGCTGTAAAATGTGGAAAACTACAGAAAAATACAGAAGCATCTTAATCGATTTAAATTACTGTAAATTCTCATATAATTTCAAAATAGCCGGGTGCGTGCAGCTCAAATAAATAAAGGCTGGACAAAGAACATATGGGAGGGGCTGAATTATTATTATTATTATTATTATTATTATTATTATTATTAACACTATAATGTCTCACATGTTAAATCCACTGTGCTAAACCCATCTGTACAACAACAGTCATGTCACTCTGGTGAAAATACTTTCTGTACTTAACACTAACTCTCTTTTCATTCACTAATTATTTCCAGTCGCTCCCACTTTGCTGGTTTTTAATCTGATTTGTCTTTTTGTATGAAATGTGCCTCGCCTTTCCCCTTTTTAATGTGAACGATCAGGATATGCAACATAAAACACAAATAAAAAGAACAGAAACCATTTCGAAATTAATTGAAAAGAGAAATAAATATCGGTTAGAGTGAAATGTTTATGCAGCTCAGTTGTTCTTTATGTTTGAGGAAAGTCTGTTGGTGTTGGGTACAAACCTAAATTATTTCTAAACATCGCCTTATGTGAAGCAGAATTTAACCACAAGTCAAAGATGTCTGCGTGCTCAGTTACATTCAGGTACACTTTGATTAGCTGCAGCTATACGGGGCAGTTTAATGGTCATTGGAAATGCTGTCTTTGTTATGTGATTTAGGTGAGACTGAAGGCCATTTGATGTTTTATTGCTCCCAGTATGACGATTTAAGGGCTTTACCTTTTTAGTAAAATCTCCGTCTCCGGTGACTTGTTCTGGTTGGGTGAATATAGAAGACTTGAGTTGTATTTAAGGACGAAGCTTTTTGTTTTGTCAGAGTTTTGGAGAGCAGACAAAGTGTGATGTTTTATGAATGAAGTTCTGTTAGGTTTCACCGCTGGTTACGGGGTCATGCGCTTTGAGCCGCAGTAAGACTTTTATTATTGTGTTGGTTTCATTGACAACTTAACACCGAATGGAAGGGAGACTTATTTATAAAATTTGATCGTATATTTAAAAAAACAAGCAACGTTGTCTCTAATATATAAGCCTGTTTGAAATGGAAGCTGAACACTCGAAACACTAATTCCTGTGTATTGCTGTGTATTTCCCTTTGATTGGCTCGCATGCTCCTCCTCCCCTCCCCTCCAATCAGGACGGGCGTCTCCGCACAGGTGACCACATCCTTCGCATCGGGGCGACGCCCACCAGCGGCCTCACCAGCGACCAGGTCGTCATGGTGCTGCAGGGGTGCGGGAGTCATGTGACCATGCTGATAGCCAGGGATCCCCAGGGTCAGAGGTCAACAGCCCCGCCTCCCCCTCCACCTCCGAACTCTGCCCCCGTCTCCTCCTTAAGCCCCCGACCCCCGGACCTGCCCCCCCAATGCCGGCTCAGCAAGACGGTGAGCAGTCAGAGTAACCATTACAAGTTTGAAGTTGTTGAATCATTTAAGAGGAAAAACTCAGAGTTTCACGAGTTTGTTTGTTCAACACAAATTAATCTCCGAGAGTCGCTGCGTCCTCGCCGGAGAAGATGAAAGAGTTTGTTTTCTCTTTGCTTTGTGCTTTATGTGCCGCTGGCTACGGAGCCACTACAGTCTGAGCTGAAATATATGGACTCTTTTTGTGTGTGTGTGTGTGTGTGTGTGTTTCAGCCCAACCTGGAGGGATATGAGATCCACGAGGTTCCTCTAACCAAGAAGGACGGCCAGAGCCTCGGCATCTCCATCATCGGCTACAACCCCATGACCAGCGAAGGTAGGACAGGAAAGAACAGTTAAAGCAAACTAAAACGCAGCAAAACGCACCAGAAGTACGTAGAAAATAGCACGAGCAGCCCAGGTAGGACAGCAAAACTCTGTTAAAACGTTTTGGACACACATTCAAATAAAACTTCCTCTCATGCTGCTGATGATGCATGTTCCACTTTTAAGTTTTCTTGAGCTCAAAGCATTTCATTCTAACTCGAACGTGTGTTCGCGGTGTACCTGCAGCTTAAACTGCCTGTAGTCGAGAGTGTTGCTACGGGCTTTTACCATGAAACAGCTATAGGGCTTTTATGTTTTCAGCGCTTGTTTGTAAGAATCAGAACAGGATGTTCATAAGGAATTCATATGGAATTTTCTGAATATTGTTATTTTTGGTTGAGAAGTTGAAGATAGAAATATTTGGTTTCACGCGACACGATCTGTTAACTGTCTCAGCTTGCCGCACACAAAATCAGGAGTGAAGCTGTTTCATCAGAACTCGTATCGTCATCAGAATATACAACAAATTTATGACATGTTGCGTATTTTCTCCAGATTGTGGAGCTCTGTTTTTAATGATCCAATAAAACCTAAACTCTGTGTCTCTGTGTGTCTCTTGCCCTGTTCAGACGCAGTAGGTGTGTTTGTGAAACATGTAGTTCCAGGCAGCGCAGCAGATCACAGCGGAAACATCCGAATCCACGATCGACTGATCGCTGTAAGAACCTGCTCTGATTTAATCCTTAATTTTTACCCGCACGCGTCAGTAATTGTTAGAAAGTCAGACTCCCCTTCTCTTCATACCTAATCAGACGTTCACTGTACATTTCATAAAACATGTAACAAATTAAAATGTAGAGAAATTACAGCCCAACCTGATCCGAGCCCATGTCTTTCACTCCTTTCCCTGCCTATGTCTCTACCTGTTGTCTCTCCTTTATTATTTGTTTTTTTAACCTGTCTTTCTCTGTCTCCTGTCCGTCTCAACAGTTGGACGGCGACAGTCTCCACGGTCTGACCAATCAGGAGGTCCTGGAGGTGATGAAAAAGACCGGTCAGACTGTCGTCCTCACTCTGGTCAGAAAGAAACCCAGAGCCCTGGAGAGATCCCTGGATAAAGGTAGACAGACAGATGGACGGAGGGACAGATACATATAGACAGTCCTCTCCAGGCTTTTGGAGAGTACCAAGGACCTGAGGTGTACATACAGACACAGCAGAGGAACGGGTAGTTAGATGCTACGTATCATACTAAACGCTAATTCTTACTGAAGCGAGACTTATAGTCTGATGAGCAGCCCCGTGCAGTAACAACTAATAACATTAATGAAGGCTGTATTCGCCCGTTCCGGGGTTTGTACATGCTGGCTCACTGAAGAGGCTTAACGGGACAGAGCCATCGTTAATGTTTGGTGGCTCCACATGAAAATAACTGAATAGGTATAATATTACAAAAAAACATTTATTAGCTTATTTTCCCTTTTTGTAGGTGTTTTTAAACTGATATTGTCCGCTGTGTGTACTACAAATGAATCTCCTACAGATGTACGTATCTCAGGCGACGATGTGGTAAAGTGACTTTCTGTGTGTTTATGTTCCACTAAGTTCATGATTATATTGTATTAAAACAATAATCTTCTCCTGTGAGAGAAGTTAACTCTGTGTTAAACTTATCAGAGCTTTGCTTCCTATTTCCTGTCTGAAGCCTCTCTGCCTCTGTCCTCTCACCCAGATTAAGATGACAAATTTGTTTACAACTCTGTGTAATTTTCTGCGATTCCTCCTCCGCCAGCGTCCAGAGAGATTAATTCGCTCGGTTCAGGGTCATTTTTTTGTCTTGCGATCGGCCTGCAGCCTGCACTGGTCAGCCTCCAGGCCAGAGAGAAACAAGTGATTTTTTTTTTTTTAAAGAAGAGGAGTGCAGGGCTCTTATCTCCTCCAGACGTCTTTTTATTTCATTACTGAGAAAACACACAGGACTGGAAACCAGCAGCCTGCAGTCTCAAGTTTTCAACTTCTTATATTCTGGTCATTTCTGTGGCTCTCTTATCTACAGATACTTATGATGAGTTACGACGAGCCTGACGGGAAAATAAACGTAATTTTTATAGATGACCAACGGTAACTATCAGTCAGGCGGTCAAAGGTCAGAGCGCCCTAACCCTGTAAGAGGTCCATAGCCGGGATTTTAGGGGCCCCAGGTGAATCATACAAACGGGGGAGATGGAGCACACTTTCAGACCTTCATGCCACGAATGCTAGAAATGGAAGAAATGAATATTCTTATGTCTACTGTGTGTGTGTGTGTGTGTGTGTGTGTGTCAGTGGAGAGAGGGGAGTCTAGTGTGTCATTTAGGAGATCATTGGAGGTCAAGGCTCGCTCGTCTGGGTTTGACTTTACGACGCTAAAACTCGAACCAACGTACCCAAACACAGCACAGCTAATAAGGGGTGAGCACACACACACACACACACACACACACACACACAGCTACATTTTCCCCACGTGCATCCTCCAGGATCGTACGAAACAATATACTGATGATTCAGCTGTTATTTGAGCGGAGGACAATGTAAAGTTTGTCCTGAGGGTGGCGCTAGAGGAATGCGGGGTCATTAAAAATCTAAAGGGGTTTATCCTCTGAGGAGCAGGAACATCCACAGCAGGTTTCATGGCAATATGGCCGGTTACGTCAATCGTGTAATTGATTAATTAACTAATCGTTTCAGCTGTAATCACAACTCTGTATCGTCCCTGTGGAGAAACTTCATTGCTCTGTTTATCAGCGTTAATTACAAAAAACGCATAACTAAATACAAACAAATAAACAGACAGAAGTATACAACCCCATGTAACGCACATCCCCACAACAGCTACTCCATTCATCCCAAACACGCTGGGCACTGAAGACGTATATGAGGCCAAAAAACATGATACATTTTAGTGTTAAGTAGATTAACTACCACAGTTATGAATTACTCTTTACAGCCACTGTTCTGCCAAGTGAGATTTCACAGTCACAGCTTTATATTTCTCATTTTTACAGGCAATTATTTACTTAGAAAACTGAAAAATATCAAGCATTTCCTTAAAATGTATCTACAGTTCTGTGAAACAGGATGTGGATTCATGGAATGAGCGCACGATCACACGGTCCTTAAATCTAAAGACATGAGTATCAGTCAATAAAAACCCTTCTCACTGAAAGCTCCTGCAGACATGCCAACGCAGGCCTCTGACAGCACTCCTTTCTGAATTATTTCCTCTCTTTTTATTCCTCATTAGCTTTACTAAGTGGCCAAAACGCCACGCTAACACTTAGCAAGCCGCCCGCCTGCTCCCAGCCAACAGATGTAAAGTGTCCGAGCTGTCTGACAGCCTCGCAGCGATGTATTACCCTGTTTATTCAGCCAAACGCTGCAGATTAATTGCCCTGTGAAGGACGAGGTTAGCAATGCTAATTTAATCAGAGGCTGATGTTGTAACACCGCCAGACCTGCTGCAAAATACCTCAACATGTGAGGAGATTTGTGAGAACATGGAGGTGTTTTTCTTTAGCTCAGCAGTGGTGGTTTCCTCCCTGAAATCATCCTGAAGGGTTGGAGAGCAGGCTGACGACAGTTCAGCAGGTTTTCCTCAAAGAGTCGGTCTGTAATCTGCTCCGACTGTCAGTGTTTCATGTTTAAACTGCTACAGTCACTCTGCTCTGGAAAACCCATTTATTCTCCTGTGATTTAAGAAGGTATTGTTGCTGAAACGTTTCTGTGTGTGTGCAAATGCATTAAACACACACACACAAATGCACAGTTGAAGTTGCTTACTTTACAGTTTACATTTCAGTCATTTAGCTTTTTGCTTCTAACCGGTGAATTCCAATGAGGTGACCGTCGGCCTGGAGCAGATGTAGTGAAATGTTTGTACTGCAGCAGAACTACAGTGCAGGTTTTCTTCTAGCTCTGCTGTGTAACATACTAAATGCGTTACTGTTAGTACTAGTAGGCCAGTTGCAGTGTAGCTTTGGCTGCAGGTGCTACCGCAGTTCTGCTTTGCCCCCACTAGTTATTGTATTAGGTATGAACGAGCAGCAACAAATGTTTACCGCCGACAGGAAACAAGAGAACAACTTTACGCACACGAGCACCAAACCACAAAACCTGAAATGAAGGAAAACAATAAATATAAGTTATTTAATGTAACAAAGAAGATAAACAATGCGATACATTCGGATGTGAGGCTTGTTGTGTGTAGTTTAAAGTGTTGTGGAGTAAAAAAATGAAACAAAAGGCTACGCAAAGCAAAAGGGGTTGTAGGCTCTGGCAATATCAAATCTAATGTGCAGGTAGTGTATATGGTTAAATCCGAATGTTCGTGATTATGTCCATGATATTGCACGTTCAATAAGTGCACATTATTTCCCATAATGTCCCGTGTCTCCACAGCGGGTAAAGGCTAAACTTCCTGTTCCACCACTGCATCATTATGTTTTGGCAAAACACTGCAGAGCCTGCAGGCGAATTTCGGCCATATTTGCATAAAGTTAACTTTCAACCCCTCTGTTTATTTAACATCTCTGGTCAGTCCTGCGTTCCCTGCTGTTCCATATGTTATGTATGTAAGAAACTGTGTCTGTAATCAGGGTAGGGGCTTAGGGAAACCTGAGTTCCCCAGCTGTACTAACAGGTGACGCCACGAAAATGTAATGTTCTCCTGCAAAATGCTAGAATTGATCAGTCAAAGAACGGCAGCACAAGCCACTGCTCTCTGTAGTAAAAAGGCAAATACATCATCACCTGTCAATGACATAATGTATCTTGTCTTCTGGCAAAGTACTGTTCGACATGCCACCACTCTCACAACTGTATTTGTGCTGCAGTGCTACTTCACTCGCATCACTTCCAAGTACGCGTCGTGTTACAGTACTGGAGGTTTTAGTCGATGAGCTGTAGGAAGCTGCTGTGTTTTAATGGCTGAATTGTGATTTTTACATCTGTTCCACTGCTTACACAGGCTGTTATCTATCTGTGTGTGTGTGTGTGTGTGTGTGTGTGTGTGTGTGTGTGTGTGTGTGTACACAGCTACAGATGCAGAACTGATGGATAAATGGGAGGTGGCTCTGGGACCAAAGTACCAAGTTCTGGTGAGACCACAGTTTTACACAGTTTTCACTGATAGTGTCCATCTTGGATGTTCAGTACTGATGATTGTAATGCTGCTTTCGTGTGTGTGTGTGTGTGTGTGTGTGTGTGTGTGTGTTGTCAGGTGGTGAAGTTGGATCCTGTCATTGAAGACGATGCAGAGCTGCAAAAATCCTCTAAGGTGAGAAACCGTTTGAGGAAACATCTAAACTGAAGCTTTATTACACTGTTGGAAGCGTAGGACAGCACAGTAATATATTAATATGGTCATTTTGGAGGCTGCAGGTTGTGGTGCTGCTGAATTGTGTTGCATTATACTGAGAGGTATAACGCTTTTTTAACAGCCCATCAATGCGGGTAGGTGAAATATTAGAAACAGTTCAGCAACATCACAAACTACATCCTCCAAAATGATCACACAGTTAAATCAACACGTCTCTGAAATAAACTGACAACTGAATTCTGTAATCTGTGTTTATGCTGGATCTTTTCTTCCTGATGTCTTGTATCGTTGTGTACAGCTGCTGCCCATCCACACTCTGCGTCTTGGAGTGGAGTTGGACTCGTTCGATGGTCACCACTACATCTCCTCTGTGGCCCCTGGCGGTCCCGTGGACAAACATGGAGTCTTGAGACCAGAGGACGAGCTCCTGGAGGTAAATACGTGTACACTCACACAGACAAACTGTCAGACTAGTTTTTATTTTTAATTTTTTACACATTTTGGAAATCCTGCAATGGGTTTGAGGCAACGAAACTTTAGCTCAGCACAAAAACTGGAAGCAGGGGAAGCCAGTCTAGCTTTGTCAGCTTCATAGCATAGAAGTCTATCTAAAAAAACTAAACCAGCACAGGCTGTTGGAGGTGTTTCTTCTTAAGCCAGCATGTGAGTTTTGAGAGCAAGAGTTGTAACAATGCACAATCCTGACAACCCCACTATGAATTCAGGACTTTTGAGATGCAGTGTCCATCGCTAACTGTTACTAAAACCACAATGTCTCCTTTTTACATTTCTATTTCTACACCAATAAACAAGATACAACGTGTAAATCAGACTTTATTAAGCTAAGCTAGCAGTTTGACCTCTCCCTGCAGTGCACCTGTCGCTCCAAAATCATCTCTTCTGGCAAAATATAAACTCCATATGGTGTGCCACAAGGCTCAATTGTGGATCCACTACTTTATGGTCTTTATATGTTTCCACTAGGGATCATCATCGAGCGACAAGTGCAGAATTGATCTTCACTGTTAAGCTGATGTCACCCAACTCTTTTTAGCTATTGATCCTGATGATCTTTACTGCCTTGAAAACTGCATCTCTATTAATGTAAGGCTGACCCTATGGCTGCGCCTCTTGTTAACTAGAGGTAATATCTTAATCTATCTATAATCTATAATTCAAGTCTCGGCGTAGACATGAGAGCCAGACGGCCATCTTGAGTCATGACAGTCCCGTAGTAAACTACGGTGGGTGCACATGTACTGTAACTATTCATGTCACAGTTTAAAGATCTTTAATTTTGAAATGATGTGGCTCTATATCGTAGGAAATGAGGGGGTATATTTTTAAGTAAAAATGGTATGGAGTTTGGTGTGTGTGTGTGTGTGTGTGTGTTTGTGTGTAGGTGAATGATGTTCAGCTGTACGGTAAGTCTCGTCGAGAAGTGGTGTCGTTCCTCAAAGAAGTGCCTCCTCCGTTCACTCTGGTCTGCTGCCGACACCCGACCTCTGACCTGGAACCAGAACCTGAATCTGAACCAGAACCTGAACCAGCACTGCGAACTGGACCTGGACCAGTAAGACAGTCACAACCCAGTGTGGAGGAGGTGAGAGAATCAAGGATCACACAGTATCACAGTCAATATCAATGTCACAGTATTACTGACAATATTTGTCCAATATTGATAATTCATATGACAAATGTATTCAAACTGTTGGCTTTTATTTACAATTTGCTTTGAATTATTAGTTCCGACGTCAAACCGTCAATACGATCATATTGTTGCTAAAGCGATAAATGATAAAACGCACACGCTGAACCATTCTTTTGTGGCGTTTGTTCAGATCGAGCTGAAGCTGTCGTCGATGCTCTGCAGTCAGACAGAACCGAGAGAGAGCGTCGCTGAACAGCAGCAGGCAGTTCGACAGGTAACCCGTCTGTCTGTCTGTCTGTCTGTCTGTCTGTCTGTCTGTCTGTCTGTCTGTGGTGTTTTCCTGCACACGCATGGCATCGCGTACACGCACACAAATTAGACATCGGACCGTCATGACAGTGAAAAGGCTTTGGTGGAAGCAGTTGAATATTTACAAATTACACACTCAGAGTTTTAATTCAGAGTTTAAGTTTGTAGCATGAAGTTTTGCAGTGTAAGCTGAAGGACACGGACACACAACAGCTTCATAGTTCAAAGGAATGCTTTTGGATTCATTTGAGAATTAGATTTTGAATTTGAGATGAATAAACATTATTAATAGGATGGACTGAGAGGTTGATTAAAGGATAATTCTGTGACATTATTGGGTTTTTTTTTTCTACCACAAAATATAAAATATTGCATTTTATTTGTCATCTTAATCGGATTTTGTTTTACAAAAAAATGCATAATTTTGATGTGACTGCAATATACAGCTAGTTATACATGACTCATACATTAATGCATGACAATGGTATTTTTTACTTTCTTGTTTTATATCAGAATCTCATCATCATACTAGAAATTAGCATGATGAGCATGTGTGTGAGGAGCATGGATGCATTCCAGTAATAATAATAATAATAAAAAAACTTTTTGAGGCAGTTGGCAGGTTAGCTCTTACGATAACTGAATTTAGGACATTTGATTGTCCTTTTGAATATTTACCAAGAGTCTGTTGTCCCTTGTGTGTGTCAGGAGCCGGTATCCCCAGTAGAGGAGGTGCTGATGGAGGAGAAGACTCGACACAGCCAGGAGGAGGAGGAAGAAGAGGAGGGGGAGGAGGAGGAGCAGGATGAAGATGAAGAGGAGCTGGCTCTGTGGTCTCCAGACATTCAGGTGTTGGAGCTGCAGAAGGAGAGAGACAAAGGCCTCGGCTTCAGCATCCTGGATTATCAGGTAACATCAACGCTGTCCTCCAACATCCTGTCTGTCTGTTTTTACATTTATGATCATTCGTTTTTACCTTTCAGACAAAATAATGTGCAGCACATTGCATGATACAAGACAAACTCACTCTGTCTGGTTCAGATGTGTTGGCGATAAGTGAAAACTGAATCTTTAGGTTTTCTTCTGTTGGTCGGAGGAACCAGACGTTTGAATTAATCATCAATGAATCGAGATTAATGGATAATTAAAATAATCGTTAGTTGCAGCCCTAGAGGAAACTTGGATCTGGATGAGGTCTTGGACTCGTTCACACCTGTTCTGTCTTGTCCGTGTCTGCGATGAAATAAAGCACAAAAGAGAGCCTGAATTATTTGGTGAAGAAGAAGATATTTGAAATTTTGGAGCTACAAGGGTGCGCTCTACTAAAGAAAGCTGTATGTGAGGAAGCAGCTAAACCAAAGCTCAGTGACAGAAGTAAAAACATCTGCTTCCCGGAGAATGGCAGGAGTTGGACAACTCTGACATGTTGCTCCCAAAACATCTCTTCCTTTCTCAAACATACGTGAACCTGAACTTTGCCGAGTGTTTTCTATGTCTTTAAGCCACCCGTGAAAAGTTTAGATACAGTGTAAAGAAAATTATAGGATGGATAAAAGTTCAGGTCCAAAGTTTGTTGATGATCCGGAGGGCGGTGTGAGAATAAACTTTGGTAACTTACACCATCTCAGAAGAGTTAACTATGTTGTTACAGTAGCTTGAAAACGTTAGGAGGTGTGTGTGGAAGTATTAGTTTGTTTTGTTCGACATGTTCAGCTCGTCTCAGATTTTATGAAATCACGTTTTAGTGTTTGAAAGTGAAAAGTGAGCCGGAGAGATGCAAGAAATTGAGTTCTAATTTCTTCTAAAGGCATTTTAGGCATGCGTGATGTGCTGTGCATCATCAGTACGTTCTGTTGGGTCCAGAAGACGTTTTAATTGTGTCTCTGTAATTTCTAACACGAGTCACAGTCATTCAATAGTTTGTATTTGCTGTGTGAAACAGCTCCTGCGGTTAATGTTTTATTTCATATAAACTGTGTAATTCCTTACGCTGTTAGCAAAGGTGGTCTTTGTTCTCAGCGAGGTTTTCCACCTGCGACATAAAGCAGTGCAGACACTCTGAAGTAGATGTCGAGATATTTCACTGTATAAGTGGAAACTTCGGCCTGCTGTGCACTAGAGGAAGAGGCGAGGGCTCGCCGAAGTCTTTAGGATTCATTCTGTGGGGAACGTGAACGCTGAGATTTTCAGTCAGAACCGAAGTGGTGGACCAGACAGAAATCTGACATTTATAGAAACTGTGCAACAGAAACGCACTCACACAGAGTTAATTACCTCCCTGTGGTTGTTTCACGGTGGAGGTGGGTGAACACACGGTGAAGCTGGCGTGGTTCGGCTCACCGCTCTGTGGTTTGTTGATGGAATAAAGGCACCAAGCCGCCTCTACAGAAGGTACAGTGAGGTTTCTGAGTGTAACAGTGGACAGCGGGACAGAGTGACTCATCTGCCCGCTGATCAACAGGATCTGTTCTTCTTCTTCTGTTCGTCTGCTGCGCTGTGACACAGCTTCAGCTCTGTTGGCAGGACCGTGCCGCTATTTTTGTAGTAATAATGATAATAATCATAATACATCATTCGGTCAACGTGACTTTTTTGGTTACACTTTACTCGGATAGTCCGCCTGCAGGTAGCTCATAGAGGATTTGTAATATTTCAGCAGCTTATATTTAAGCTGTTTTCTAGGTTTGGTTGGGTTCAGGCACAAAAACATCTCTCATATACTCTGTTGATAATCTGGTAAACATCTACAGACAAAGCCAAACAGTTGAAATGTTACAAATACTCTATAAACTATCTGTAGGCGGACTATTCGAGTAAAGTTACCGATTTACTAATTAATTAATTTAGTTTTTTCTCAGTTACGTTCGTCCTCCTCGCGTGATGATGTTTAAATAAAAAAGTAGTAAAAGTTGTAGTGTGTTCAGATGCTGACCCGAATCTCTGATATCCAAAACTTGAGAATCAGCTGCTGTGTGAATGTTACCCCCCCCCCCCGAAAACAGTCAACAAGCAAACATGAACATCACGAGTAATAACTACGATGTACTGTGAGAATGTGGTTGTTTCTCACAACGTAAAAGAAGTTGCCAAACAGCCAAGAAACCAGCCATAGCTTCTGCTACAAATGCTTATCGGGGTAAACCTGGACCCTGTGGAGTCCATAATGCAACTGCCGTCTTTCATTAAACCCCCCCCCCCGCCTTACAGATGAGGGGCACCGCTGCTCCAGTCAGTTAAGGTGCTTTAGCATCTGAGAAGGATACCTCCTGGACGCCTCCTTATGGACATATTCTGGACCCAGAGGCAGACCCCGAGGGATTATGGAGGGATTATATACCCTATCTGGACCCGTAACTCCCCGGGATGGGGTGGGTAGAATATCTAGGATGCTCTGCTTAGTCTGCTGGTTCTGGATCGGTGGTGGAAAATGGATAGATGGACAGTTTTAATGCGTCACTCAATCCTGTATCCACGTAGTAAATGTCTCCGCTGATCTGATGTCGACCAACAGTGCTGCAGTCGAGCGTTCAGGAGGTCTGTCATCGGTTCTGGAAACACATTGTATTTGTTCCTGATTAACCAAGACGTCATTATTTTGGTTGGAACAACCCAGAGTCCCCACAGGAATGGTGAAATGAGTTCAAATCGTTGTTTGATTGCTGCAGTGACTGAAACATGAGTTCATGTTCGCTGTCTGGGGAGTAAATGTGGGAAACCCTGCTGTGCTTTCCCCACCCTCCTTCAGCACTTTATCTTTAGGCACTGCTTCACCTCCAAGACCCTCTGCCTCCTCCCTCCTCCTCCTCCTCCTCCTCCTCCTCCTCAGTCAGATCCAGCTGAGGCGGTGGGGGGGAGCTCCAGGTTAACTCCCTGTTGGTCTGCATCCGTGTCAGCCTGCACATACAGCATCTGCCCCGGGGGCTGGATGTATGTGAGCGGTGAAAATCATTATTTTTCTTTAGAAGAGAACATTTGAACTACATGATAAGAAATGAGAGATTAACACTTAATGTTCGTTTACATGTAATCAGATGGTGTGTGTGTGTGTGTGTGTGTGTGTGTGTGTGTGTGTACTTGCTACATAGTGAGGACAAGGGGCTAGGGAATGCGTTATGTCAGTTACGGTCCTCACAAAGATAGAAAGTACAAGGATGTGTGTGCGTGTGGCTTCCTTCGCTCGCGTCTCTTTCTCCCGAGGACGGAGGAGACGTCTTCATCGAACAGGACGTCCTCGCTCCCTCCAGCGCCATTTTGAGGAGACAGCCACTCATGGCGCATCTGAGCCGTGTCGAAATAAGTTTAAAAGAGGAACACCTGGCGTCTGACGACTGCGGCTCCACTGCTGATTATAGATTATAGATTATATGTCGCCTGTGACTGAAAGAAATAACACAAATGGGAAACGTGTTTATTGCTGAAAGAACAGAACAGACGTGAGGGAGGAATAACACCAGCTGGAAATATTCTAAATAAAATCTGAAGCTTTTTATCGGTTTGTGAAAGGCTGCAGATACATAAAGCCCGACGTCCTCTTCAGGCTCGGGTTGATATTTCGATAATAACTTTATAGCTGTATATTAGCGGAAAATAAGAAAAGCCTTTTGGATGATGAAGAAAATATAAAGTTGTTTTCATACTTTGTTATTTTACGACTACATATGAATAACTATAGAGCCGCCGTTGTTGCTGTCATCCCTGTTTCCACAGGTAGTTTGTCTGATTACGTTATAAATATTATTAATGTTAATGAGCTGTTTCCGCTCTGTTTCCTCGGCCACCAGATCAGCTGACCGATCAATGAGCAGATTCCGATCGAAGGGCGTTGCCGTCCCGCAAACAACTTCTGCATAAGATGTGGTTCCTCTCTCCTCGTCTCCTTGTCTCCTCTGTCCTTGTCTCCTCATCTCCTGTCTCTTCTCTCTCTCGTCTCTTCTCTCCTCGTCTTCTCGTTTGCTCTCTCTTCGTCTCCTCAACTCCTCATCTCCTTTTCTCCTCGCTCCTCATCTCCTTGTCTCCTGTCTCCTCTATCCTTGTCTCCTCATCTCCTGTCTCTTCTCTCTTCGTCTCCTCAACTCCTCGTCTCCTTGTCTCCTTGTCTCCTCTCTCCTCATTTCCTGTGTCCTCTCTCCTTGTCTCCTCTGTCCTCGTCTCCTCATCTCTCTCCTCCTCTCTCTTCTCCTCTCTCTTCGTCTCCTCCTCTCTCTCTCTCCTTGTCTCCTCTTCTCCTCTCTCCTTGTCTCCTCTTCTCCTCTCTCTTCGTCTCCTCCTCTCTCTCTCTCTTGTCTCCTCTTCTCCTCTCTCCTTGTCTCCTCTTCTCCTCTCTCTTCGTCTCCTCTTCTCCTCTCTCTTCGTCTCCTCCTCTCCTCTCTCTTCGTCTCCTCTTCTCCTCTCTCCTCCCCTCTCCTCTTCTCCTCTCTCTTCGTCTCCTCTCTCTCTCTCCTTGTCTCCTCTTCTCTCTCTCTTGTCTCCTCCTCTCTCTCTCTCTTCGTCTCCTCTTCTCTCTCTCTCCTCCTCTCCTCTCTCTCCTCTCTCTTGTCTCCTCTTCTCCTCTCTCCTTGTCTCCTCTTCTCTCTCTCTCTCTTCGTCTCCTCTTCTCCTCTCTCTTCGTCTCCTCCTCTCCTCTCTCTTCGTCTCCTCTTCTCCTCTCTCCTCCTCTCCTCCTCTCCTCTCTCTTGTCTCCTCTCTCTCCTCTTCTCTTCTCCTCTCTCTTCGTCTCCTCCTCCTCTCTCCTCTCTCTTCTCTCTCTCGTCTCTCCTCTTCTCCTCTCTCTTCGTCTCCTCCTCTCCTCTCTCTTCGTCTCCTCTTCTCCTCTCTCCTCCTCTCCTCTTCTCCTCTCTCTTCGTCTCCTCCTCCTCTCCTCTTCTCCTCTCTCTTCGTCTCCTCCTCCTCTCCTCTTCTCCTCTCTCTTCGTCTCCTCCTCTCCTCCTCTTCTCCTCTCTCTTCGTCTCCTCCTCTCCTCCTCTTCTC
The DNA here is from genome assembly GCF_020085105.1 of Siniperca chuatsi. Lineage (NCBI taxonomy): Eukaryota > Metazoa > Chordata > Actinopteri > Centrarchiformes > Sinipercidae > Siniperca > Siniperca chuatsi. The sequence goes on along the minus strand of NC_058047.1, from coordinate 1,197,845 downwards.
CTCTCTCTTCGTCTCCTCCTCTCCTCCTCTTCTCCTCTCCTCGTCTCCTCCGAGACACATTTAAATGAGTGGAACATCCTTTTTGGGTGCGTCTAATAATATTTGATAGAAACTCAAGGCCTTACATGGAAGCAAGCAAACCTAATGACATCAAATCTTTAATCAAATAAATAAATTAAATTCAAATCTTGATGCTGTGCTAGTTATTCTGTTCTGTTGATGTATTTCAGTGATAATATTGGTCTTAATTTCCTTTCTGATTTGCATTAAGGAGGTTTTTTAAAAGGTCTCAAGTCTAAGTTGATTGCTGGGAACAGATTTTCAGGCTTCTCTGTTTAATGATTGTGCGTTTTCATGTTCAGGCTGGTGTTTGCGTCTTCTTACAAGTTTGAAAATTATACATATTTGTTATATTCTCTTACAGCTGAACTGCTTTATAAAAGATGAAAAACTCTAAAGACGGTTAGTGCTCCTCACTGGTTTCTCCGTTTGGTGTCGACAGTTTTTACAGTTCAAGTCTAAACCCAGAGCGGCTCGTCCCTCAGCTGTCCGGATTCTGTTCCTTTACTTCCCCCGACGGTTTCTGAAGGCGGATGATGAATATTAAGACGAACTCTTAGTGTTGCTGTTCTGTAGCTGACCTCTGACCTCTGCTGCAGGCGGATCCCACAGTACCCCAGAGGTCAGGATCAGTGTTTTGGCGGCAGACAGTCTGGCAGACTCAGCAGCAGTGGTTGTTGTGGATCTAAGTGTCGGGGGGCCTCCGTGGGGCCCCAGCGGCCCCCTAATGGAGATAAGTGAGACCCCTTGGTTGTTAAGCAGCTTTGGGGCTCAGTATCAGTCTTTTAGCAGCGTTCCCCGTCCGAGCTGACCTCTGGTTTCACTGGAAACGTGAGCTTAGACGGTGAACGCAGAGGAATTACCACCGTAACCGTCACACACGACGTTTACTCCGTCTAAAAACACAAAACTATAGTTTGTGTTCGCCGCTTGCTGCCATCTTAGCAGTAACTGGAGAAAGAAAAGCCTAATTCGCCCAAAGAGATGGAGCTGGCTGAGGAAGAAAGGCCGAGACACCCGTCCATCAAGCAAACGGACACACAGTTATTTACCTGTTTCCTCCCGTGAATCCCCCTCAGCTGATTTTGTGCCCGTTGCAGCACACATGCCGTTCGCTACGATAACAGCGGGAGATTTGCCAAAAGTCCCTGATTACAGACAGAAGGAAACAAAAGCAGCTTCTCATTTTTAGCCGGTAACTATTGATTTCCAGGTGATTTAATAAGCCGTGGCTCGCTGACGAGAAAGAAAGCTTACATGTTTCAGGCAGAAAGTCAGCATCCAAACTGTAGAAAACGTGGAAATACAGAAGCAGCATTGTTCTTATATTGCAGGGTCGGTTCTGAGGGCGACGGCAGGACGCAACACGAGGCTCTGCAGGTCCTAAATGCAGCGTTTCTTTAACGTAACCTGTAATTCCACAGATAATGTTCGGTAATGTTATGTCCCCCCCGGACTGATTCGCTACAGAGGCGGACGGGAGATACTGAGACAGTCACTAAGAGGAAAAGTTAAAGATCAGACGAGATGGGCTCAATATGGACAGACAGACGGACATGTAGGTGGATGGATGGTTGTAGGAGGAGGTAGTCGGGACAGATTGTAGTGTTTGAGAGATGTTGGCTGACAGCCCAGTTTTAACTAACTCAGGACAGCATGTCCAAAACCTGAACAGGTGGACTGTGGCGAGACCTCAGGTGCAAGAATTTTTATATTTCCACGACATCAATCCCTGTTTTTTTTTTTTTTTCAGTAATAGCAGTTCAATGTAACGACTGGAGTGAAGGATTCAAATTAAGGACGATCATTTTTAAACACACCAGGGACATTAGAGATTGTGTGTGTGTGTGTGTGTGTGTGTTTTACATCAATGCTGCCTTAAATGGACAGTTCAACCAAATTAAAACAAACAAACAAACAAAAAAACATAGTTTCCCACTTCCCTCCAGGGGCGTCCAGCCGCGCAGATCATTTCAGGGGGTTTTGTTGATGTTCTGATATCAGCTGTTGAGATTTCTGCTGCTGCCCCAAAAAACAAAGGAGCTGCTTAAAATTTCATTTTAAAAAGCTTTTTATTTTTAAATTTTTTTAAGTACAGAAAATATATATATAATATCTATATATATATATATATATATATATATATATATATATATATATATATCTATATATATATATATATATATATATATATATATATATATATATATATATATATATATATATATATATATCACAGTTCATTCAGACTCTCTTGGTTTTCAGTCTTAAACAACAGATGTAACTCTGACACACAGAGTCCGCCCACATTCTGACCAGCCAATCAGAAGTCAGATGCTGATTTCTCTCACTTCTTTACCTCGTAAGTGGTGTCGTTCATTATGGAGGCTGTATAATGACATCACCTGTGTGTGTGTGTGTGTGTGTGTGTGTGTGTGTCATGGCTGGTTGGTCTTGGCTTCGGCCTCAGATTTTGGACAATGCATCCTGTGTTCGGAGACCAGCTGGGACCGACACACACAACCACACACACACACACACACACACACACACACACACACACACACACACACATTTTTGTACTTCTACACTTGTGAGGACGTCTAAAACAGCCTTTTGAAGAAGCAAGGACCAAACAAAGAATCCACACTTTCCAAAACTGTCCTCACTTTCTAAAGTTCAACCTCAGGAAATCCTTTCTTGAACGACGTGTAAATGAGAAACCTCGTTTTTTTTGTAAAGCATGTCACTGACGTGTCATGAAATGTCCTGACTTGAAAGAAATGTCCTCAATTTCTAACCCACTTTCCCAAAATGGCCTCACTTTCCAGAAACATCAGTGCGTAACCACGTTACTCTCTGCAGTAATCTTTTCTTAATCATCACATAAACAAGAAACGTGGTTTCTGTAAAGGACGTCACTGACATAAAATATATATTATTAAATATCTCTCACACAAAAGAGAGAACATAAAATAGCTTTTCACTTTCCCGAAATGTTGTCTTTTATCAGAAATTACCTCCCTTTGCTTAGAGAACATTAGCAAAAGCTAAATAACCAACAAATATAAGCAGTTTTTACTTTCCACAAACGTCAGTCAGTCAAACTTTATTTGTATAGCACCTTTCATACGGGTTAGTGCAGTCTGAAGTTTTAATACGAATACAGTAAATCAGCAAAAACAAAATAACCAACAAAAACAATTAGTTTTCAATTGTTAGTTACATGTAAGTAAAATACATTAAATACAGTAAGAAAAAACTTACTTATTATCTTATATTCATCTTTCTTCCATGTTTAAAGTGCATCCATTTAAATGTAAATCTGCGTCAGTGAACACCAGAAACTCAAAAATCTCATGTTCTGACTCGAGTGTTTCACCTCCGAGTGAAACTGACTCTTCGACAATTTTCGAAAAATAAAATGAATCAACTTCTCTCACAAATCTCTCCCTCTCCCCCCTCTGTCATCGATATCTCTCGCCCAAGGGCACGTCGGTCCAGCGCTCCTGCCAAAGTATTTCCTGTTACTGACTCTCCGGCTGTCGGAGTTGAGTGAAAGATGGTTGAAGGCAATAAGAGAAGAGCTGATCGGCTCTGTCTGTCTGGACTCAGGCTGATAGTCTCCACTAAAAACTGACACCTTTTTTAAAATGTGACCAGTTTCACACCTGAAAAATGCGTCTTCTCCAAAGATTTTCGTCGTATCTGAGTGGAAAAACCTCTGAAGTAGCATGTTGATCATCAGAGAAACAATAAAAATCAGGTCTGCCCGTACTACTACTACAGACACATACTGATCAATTCTTTTAACTATATCAGATCCATCACACTGGAGCGAAGTGACACTAATGGGCTGGTGTCCAGTTGTTTTAAGGACACTATCAGCACTCTGTATCATCACAACCTCTCATTAGTGTCAACTCCCTTTTTAATTGAATTTTAGAAAATATACAGTTGAATAAATGTAAATCTTTTCTTGAAGATCTCAGCACAGGGCGACTGTAGATAGAGCAGGTCGTGGTCTGTGGTTTGACCCCCCCCCTCCTGTCCACGTGTCCCTGAGCAAGGCACTGAAACCCATCTGTGTGTGTGTGTGTGAATGGGAGGCAAATAGTAATTGTTAAAACGCTTTGTCAGCTGAAGTAGAAAGGCAACCGGTCACCCAATTAAACGACAAAACTGCCCTTCAGAAAGACACATAAGAAGTGTTTTCCGATCTGATGTACGTGTCAGCAGTCATTTTCAAACGTGCGCTCAGCGTGTCCGTTAGATCTGATTCTTCTGGTGCGAAACACTGAAATGTAAAGACAACTTTTGTTTGTTTACAGGAAAACTCCACCGGGCACAGACTTCGCGATTCGTTCGGGAAAGAGTTATAGTTAGTGTTACAATAACTGCTTTAAGGTTAGGGGGACCTTTTTTGTTGTTGTCATGGTTACAATAATAACTACTTGGTTGAGGTGAATGATGGTGGTCCTGGTTAAAAGAAATGAACGTTGACTGTTTTGTAGGAAAACCGTGTCAAAGTCCAGCGTTTTGTTGTATCATCATCCATACAGCCCGACCTCCCGATGACTTTGTCTTGAACGTAAACGGGCGCTTGCTGAAACGACACGTCATTTTTCTTGGGTTGCTCCACTCTTCTGGGTTCAGTCTTTCCACCAGACGTTGAACCTGCTGCAGGGATTTGCTGCCATTCAGACACAAAGAGCATCAGTGAGGTCCGACACTGATGCTGGCGATCAGGTCTGGCTCTCAGTCTGTGTTCCAGTTCTTCCCCAAAGGTGTTGGATGGGGTCGGGGTCGGGACTCTGTACAGGCCAGTCCAGTTCTTCCACACCAAACTGGGAAACCCATTTCTTTATGGAGCTGCTTTGTGCTCGGGAACACTGTCATGTTGAACCAGAAAAAAGACAAACACAAGCTGTTAACACTATCGTCTAAAATATTATTGTATGCTGGAGCATTAAGATTTGCCTTCAATGGAACTAACACAAGGAAAAACGGACAAAATTATGTAGACAGGAGCGTTCATATACTTTTGGCCATTAAAGGTCCAGTGTTGAGGATTTAGTGGCATCTAGTGGTGAATTTATAACCATTTGAACACCGCTCGCCTCGCCCTCCCCTTCCAAGCGTGTAGGAGAAACTACAGTGGCCGCGAAACTTGATAAAGGCCCTCTCTAGAGCCGGTGTTTGGTTTGTCCGTTCTGGGCTACTGTAGAAACATGGCGGTGCAACATGGCGGCCTCCGTGGAAGGGGACCCGCTCCCTCTGTAGATATAAACGGCTTATTCTAAGGTAACGAAAACACAACGATTCTTATTTTCAGGTGATTAAACACTAATGAAAACATACTTATAAATATTATATTTCTGCCGACAGCTGCTCCTAAATGTTAAACACTGGACCTTTTAAGTGTATATTCATTATAAGAAAATGGGGGGAAAAGTATGGAACGCTTTTTGTTGTTGTTGATATTATCAAAGGCCCTGAAAAGTCTCCAGTTTAAAATGAAAATATAAAGTCTAAAGTCATGTCTCAGACCTCTTAAAAATACTTTGACTCTGTGTTTATTTCAGTTGTCAAATCATCCAGAGTTTCATTCTACCTGCCATCATAAAGGTCTTAAAAACTTTGTGTAGACACTCTGCAACCTACATATCCAAAAAAAAAAAAAAAATACCTCACAACAAGCCAACCGTGGAAACATTTCACTACTTTTGGCAAAGTACATTTTAAATGTCTTTATTTTTTCTCCTACATTTCTGATATCTTCACTTTTTGACAGCAGGGGCCTTTCTTTTTCCGGAGGATCTTGTAGGAGTGGAGGACTTGAGTTCTGACTCCTCACCACCTGTAGCCATGTTGTTCAGTCTAAAAATACAGCGCAGCTTTGTTCTGGCAGCCTGAAACTTGGCACAGCAGCTCGTACTGCAGCGCGGGCGATGCCCAGGGTTCAGCACAGGGGAATTCACAAAATATACATCCGCTCTAACCAGGAGAGGGTTGTGAGGGTTTGGGTTCTGGCAGGACCGGGCCGTCCTTCTTGTTACTGTGGTTAAACAGACGGAGCCGAGACGAGTTTATCTGTTTGTATTGCGGACAGGACAAACTCCAGTCAAAGTTCTCCTTCTGTGTTTTTGGATGAAGTTTGGGGATAATAAATTACCTCCAGACTTCTTGTGTTACTTTAAAACTTGTTTTAAACTTCAAAAAGACAAAACATTTAACAAAAGCTGAAACCACTGATGTTCCCACTCATATCCATATACTTAATATGGAAAATACTTAATGTTGCAGGTCGGTAAATTCCTAATCATTTCCTAGGAGGCTTCAGGGAAAGAACTCATTTGGTTCATTAATTATAGGTAAAATAGAAACAGTGGTCAATTGGTAAGCTCATTATTAATAAATGCTAAGCTAGTTCACAGCAGGTCAGCCGAACGTACAAAAATCTGTAATTTCCAGACGTAAGAATATAATTTAACCTGTCTCTCTGATGAAGAATAACTTTTCAACAATAAATTAATGACAAATACATTTTTACTTTATTATTTATTTAAATTGAGCAGTTTTTTGATGGAAGTTCTTCTGGAAATGATCAACGGCTTATAAACTCAATACAACTGACAAAACTTATTAAAATGATGGGAGTGGTTTGATAGAAGTTTGTCTCTATCTTCTCTATAATTATTACCAAATTACATGTTATTTATTTCCTACAAAACTTTAAAGAAATTAGAAAATAATGGACCCGTAAAATGAAGCATCACCCAGTACTGCACTATGAATATAAATACAAAACTCATGTTGAATCTCATTCTTATAGTAGCACAGCTTGTTTCTCCTTTTTAAAAACGCGAATAATCTGTAAAATCAACTCTTTCTATAAAAGCTTGCTATCTAACATCCAATGAGTTAATTAATTAACTTTTAGTTTGAGTTCATAGTGAATAACCAGAACACTCATTCCTCTGAGGAAGTGAGGAAAATCAGTGTTCGTCTCTCCTCCCCACGGTGATGTCACGGTGTACTGACGCACCCTGGAGTACACTTCTACATCAGAGCGCCAAGGTGAGAAACCCAGTTAAAACAAGATTATCAGACGGCGTTAAGTTGCTCTATAAAGCTTTACTTGCTGATATTTTTGATTTAATATTTGTAACTTGAGCATGGAAGTTATTTCTTAACATGTGGGAATAATAATCTAGGCTCAAAGGTCCTCTTACTAGCTGTTTTTAAACTTTCAACTGCATCTCACAGTCTTCAGCGAATGGACGCCAAAATCCATCCTTGGAGACAAAGGTTGTAACCTTTTCAGAATCAGAATCAGAAATACTTTATTGATCCCCGAAGGGAAACTCTTTGTTACAGCAGCTCGCCTTTACGTCAGTGCACACAGGAGAAAGTACTAGCAAACAATATAATACACTAAAAAAACTATAAAACAAGTCAGAAAATAAATGAAGTACCAGGTGGGTATAAGTATAAGATAAAATAAGTGTGAAGTACCAAGTGGGTTTACCGGTTGATGATGATAATACAGTATAATAATACAATGTAATAAGCAGTGGTGCATGTACTGTCGAGTTAAGTGTAGCTTATTGAGATTATTAAGATATTGCACAGCAGTGATGGAGGTATATAATATCAATATCAATAAATAGGAAAAACTAACATGGGAAAACTAAATATTGCACAGGAGTATTAACACAGAATATTGCACAATTATTCAAGTATTGCAGAGATGTTAATGATCAATGTCCAGTTTAGTGTCTTCGGGTCATACAGACTGACACTTAGAGGGAGGAGCTAAAGAGTTTTTACACAAGGGATGGACATACAGCACACACAAAAGCTCAAGGATTTGTTCAGAGTTCTACTTTGGCCTTCTCTTACATGAAGATTGATGGTGTACAAATACTTACGCACCCTCAGAGCCTCTAGCAAATTATGATTACAACACATTAACTCTCAGACGGATCAGATTTCAGATGATCCATGGCCTGAAACTTGAGCGTGTTGTGATATTAGATATTACTTTTTGCTACTGAGAAGTGGTTGGAAAATACACAGTTAGGTATTCTGTCATGTTGTGCTTTTAAATCTGAGCTGTTGACGGGAGTAAATGTTCACATCGACCTCCTCCTGCTGCTGAACGAGTGCTGAATTTCACTGTTGGGGCGTGAAATTGTCTTTTTACACGTTCCGGTCCTCGTTTTTTAAAGTCTCACATCTCAGCGCTGACAGTTTGTGTTTGTCTCCTAAGGTCTGGTCATTCCTGCGGCGTCTCTCGGTTCACTTCCACACCTGATTCCCCCACCTCTTGTTTGGGTGCTGTGACCTTTGACCTCCTCACCGTTAGCTTCTGTAAAGTTGGAAGTTCAGGAAGTGAATCTTCCTCTTGCATCGACCTCCCGTCTGTATGTTTGTGTGTTGTTGTGCGTTTGTATCGGTGGTCATTTCTCTGGTCTCTGTCTCCCCCTGCCTGTCTCTCTGATGCTTTGCCTTCCTCTCTCTTTGTTGCCGCATTTACTCTGAACGATGGGAGCATGTCTTCCTCTCTCTGACTGTCGGCCCTGCATTGGGGGAGGAAGAGGAGGAACAGGGAGGTTTCTGTATCACACCTGTGTTAAAGAGTCACACTCTACGGCAGGTTCGAAGGCAGAGATGTAGTCTGACGGATGTGGAGGATTGTTCTCAGGTTTTCAGCTCAGTAGTTCCCAAAGTGTGTGTCGAGGGCGCTGCAAGATTTGTTCATTTCCATCTTTTTTTGTGTGTGTGTTTTTAATAACACCACTTTTTATTTTTTTTAAATAAGGGGAAATTTACATTAACTACATTTTATGTTTTGATTCAAAATGTAAGAAATAAGACTGTCAGAGCAAACGAGTGAAGGATTTAGAAAGTGAACTTTAATGTGGTTTGATGCCATCTGCCTCCAGCTCCTCTGTAGCTCTTACAGAAGTTGAATTAATGTAAGTTGCTTCGGACGAAAGCGTCAAATGAATGTAATGTGATGGTGGTCTTTAACTCTCTCTCTCTTCAGGACCCTCTGGATCCCGGTCGGTGTGTGATGGTGATTCGTTCTCTGGTTCCTGGCAGTTCAGCAGAGCGTCACGGTGGTTTACTTCCTGGAGACCAGCTGGTGTCGGTCAACCAGACCCAGTTGGACCACCTCACCTTGGCCCAGGCCGTGGAGGTCCTGAAGACTGCCCCGCCTGGCACGGTCCACCTGGGCATCCGCAAGCCCCTGGTAGTAGATTTACACCTTCTAGTTTCTAATCACACACCGAGAAACTTCAGCGTGACCGTTTTCTCCAAAGTGCGGCTTCATGTGCTGATTTGAGTGTGATCTGATTTGTGCAGGTGGAGGGACCGGAGAGGAGAGCGGACAGCAGCCAGGTGTCTCTCAACAACACACAACTGCCTGTGCCAAAGGTAACGCACGCACGCACACACGTACATTTAACGTATGTGGATCCCCCTGTCCACATCCTTTTAATGTATTTTTGGTCTGGGTCTGTTACAGGACTGTAACTAACGATTAATTACATTACCGATTTATTTTCTCGATTAACCAGTGAATCGTTTTGTCTATAAAATGTATGTCTATGAAATGTGATCTATTTAGATAGCTTGTTTTATTCGACCAACAGCCAAAAATCCAAAAATATTCTGTTTACTATCATACGTGACAAAGAAAAGCCTCAAAGCTTCCTGACATTTGAGAGGCTGGAACCGGAAAATTTCATTTTTACTAGAAAAAAGGACCAAATTTTGACTAATCTATCGACTGATCGTTGCAGCTGTAGTCTGTTGTTCTTAGTTGTGGGGAAATCTTAACGCTGCAGTGATATTCCAGACGACAGTGTTTGTGTTTCCATCGGAGCGGAGGCTGTTACAGCACCAGATTAATGCTCATGTTCAACAGTAACACTACGGGGGTTTGCAAGTCTAAATACTTACGTACACATTTCAGCAGGGAAGTTCATTCTTGACCTCTGGATCAGTATGTGAGACAAAATAGTCTCAAATAAAGGTCCACTTACTGGCTTTTTTTTAGGGCTTTTGACTGCATATCACAGTCTTCATCAGCATCTCTCTCTGAGATGTTAATCAAGTCAATCCGGATTAATTGGACCATTAAATTTTTTTCGTCTTTCACATTGTCCACTCCCTCTCTGACTCGCTGTTCTCCCTCTTTCTCCTCCTTGCTGCCTCTTCCCTCTATCTCTCTTCATCTTCCACTGTTAAATCTCTCCCCTCTCTCTCTTTATCTCTTCCCTCTTAACTCATTTCACTTCAGTTTGCTTTATTGGTCTGGATATCAGATGAGCAGTGCTGCCAAGGCATTTGACTATAAAGAAAAATAAATGGAGAGATAAATAAATGTAAATAAATATGTGCAGCATGACAGGAATGGAGAGAAATGGATGCAGAGTTCAGAATGGATTTATCTCTGTGGAAACATCCGACATTTCCTGCTGTAAAACAAGACGATACAAAGACTGATAACTCGTGGAAGACAACCACTGATATGAGATATATATATATATATATATATATATATATATATATATATATATATAATATAATATAAAAAAAAAAGATCTTGGTCCTTCACCCTCCGCGGGTGGTCTCGTCCTTCGAGCTCGGGTCCTCTACCAGAGGCCTGGGAGCTTGAGGGTTCTGCGCAGTATCTTTGCTGTTCCCAGTACTGCGCTCTTCTGGACCGAGATGTCTGGTGTTCTTCCAGGGATCTGCTGTAGCCACTCCTCCAGTTTGGGGGTCACTGCCCAGAGTGCTCCGATGACCACGGGTACCACTGTCGCCTTCACCTTCCAGGCCTTCTCATGTTCCTTTTTCCTGATGTTGCCATCGCTTGGTGTCGCCACGTCAACCACAACGGCTTTCCTCTGCTGTTTGTCCACCACCACGATGTCAGGCTGGTTCGCCATTACCATTCTGTCAGTCTGGATCTGGAAGTCCCACAGGATCTTGGCTCGGTCGTTCTCTACCACCTTTGGAGGTGTTTCCCACTTTGACCTCAGGGTTTCCAGTCCATACTCCGTGCAGATGTTCCTGTACACTATGCCAGCTACTTGGTTATGGCGCTCCATGTGTGCTTTCCCTGCCAGCATCTTACACCCTGCAGTTATGTGCTGGATTGTCTCAGGGGCCTCTTTGCACAGCCTACACCTTGGGTCTTGTCTGGTGCGGTAGATCTGGGCCTCTATTGCTCTGGTGCTCAGGGCCTGCTCCTGTGCAGCCATGATGAGTGCCTCTGTGCTGTCCTTCAGTCCAGCCCGCTCTAGCCATTGGTAGGACTTCTTGATATCAGCCACTTCAGTTATGTTCCGGTGGTACATCCCGTGTAGGGGTTTGTCCTCCCATGATGGTCCCTCCTCCAGCACGTCTTCTTCTGTTCCCCATTGCCTGAGACATTCCCTGAGCACGTCATCTGTTGGGGCCTTATCTTGGATGTACTTGTGGATCTTGGATGTTTCATCCTGGATAGTGGCTCTCACACTCACTAGTCCACGGCCGCCTTCCTTACGGCTAGCGTACAGTCTCAGGGTGCTGGATTTGGGATGGAGCCCTCCATGCATGGTGAGGAGCTTTCGTGTCTTTTATTTATATATATATATATATATATATTCAGATATAAGCTTTTTGTTTTTTCACCTCAAAGTAGAGAAAGATGAAAAGAGAGGTGCCAAGCAAGAGAGTCAGTCAGTCACTACAGTACATACATTTATTGGTAGTTAGTAAAGAAAAACATTTACGTACTTTTACTGTTTTGTTCTAAAAGGAAACGATAGCAAAGAAATAGCAAATAGCAAGGAATTGTGGCCAAGATATGTACCAATATATATGCATATATACGCAAGATATGTATGTGGGATTTTACTTCTGTCTGTTAGTTTGAAGACACAGACTGGAAACATGGGGAGAATCGAGCCAAGGACGTTGCATGGGGCGGCTGTGGCTTGGAGGTAGAGCGGGTCACTAATCGGAAAGGTCTGCGGTTTCGATCCCGGCTTCCCCCAGCCCGCATGTCGAAGTGTCCTTGGGCAAGATACTGAAGCCCAAATTGCTCTCGAGGGCTGTGCCTTCGGTGTGTGAATGATTGAAAGGCGCTATACAAGTACAGTCCATTTACTTACAGGGTAAACGTCTGAACCACCAGGAGCTACCGTCAGTGGGACATTGTCAAAATAAACTTGCACTCTCTGTGATGGAGACACTGTTTCTAAATGACGTAATTTTTCCGTTTTCCAGCCGATATACACGTCGATACAGATATATCTGTGATAAGCTGAAACCAGCCAATAATATCAGCTATGTCAATACACTTTTCCTCAGTTACATACTGACTCTGAAGCATCCAGTGTCACTTTCACTCAGTTTAGAGAAGGAAACATTATCTTATGCATCTTTTTTCAAGGGTTTTATTCTGAAGCAGCAGCAGGAAGTGCATGCTGTAATGTTGGGAAACTCTGCAGGTTCGATTGGAGTACAGAGTAAGCGAAGTATGGAATATTTTGGCGTCATCCAAAAACGAAGATTTGATGAAGTTTGCGAAACAGTGGTGAGAAAATGGCAGAAAGCCTGTGCAGGTGGAAACAGGTGTTGCCTATAGAGGTAGATGGCTGCACCCCCAAAATCTAGTTTTTAGCCAAAGAGTTAATCGCCTTGTAAACGGCCACGTGGTGGTGCTTCCTGCACCAAAAACTCAGCCGTTCTTCTTTGGCTCATAGCTGAACTGTCCATGAAATCTGTTGAGTAGTTTTTGTGATATTCTGCTTACAGATGGACAAAAGGGACTGAAAGCACAATCTTTGTGTTGGTGATAAATCAGTGTATCATCTGCAGTCGGGCCTCCGGGTTTCTATAGGCACGTTTCTCTTCAGGAAGTCCTGATTTCTTTCTGTCTGTCTGTGTTTTATATCACCTCACCTCTGTCGTCTTTTCTCTCGTTCCTTCATCTCTCCTCTCTCTTTCACCTCTTTTCTCTATCATCTCTCTCCTCTTTCATCTCCTCCTCTCTTTCACCTTCTTTCACCCTCTCTCTCCTCTCCTTAATCTCTCCTCTCCCTCCTCTCTGTCTCTGTGAAGCTGCTGACTCAGCTGGATGGCTGGATGGTATAAAGTGCTCTATCAGCTCAACCAGCAGCATCTCTCTCTTAAGTGAGACGGGGGGGCGGAGAGGGTTGGGGGGTACTCTGAGGACACTTTGGTCCTCCAGCATCAGTACACTCAGTACTGCAGTACTCGCAGTAAATACTACTGCAGCACTGTTGAGTTGAGGACAGAAATGATCCTCCACAAAACTCACCTGCTGCTTTTATCCAACTATTCATAGTTCATTAAATAAAACCTCTCTTCAGTTTATTGTCTTTGCTTTACTGTAAAAGTAAAATCAGTAAATCATCAGTACGTTGTTTGGCAAAGCTAGCAGAGTGTGTCCTTTCTGCATCTGGAAATCTGCATCGAATGTAATTTCAGTTGACGGACGAATGTTTTTAGACCCCATGAAATCAGTTTAATTTCAAATATGTTCAAAATATCCACACAGCTGTTTGAAGAGACGAAGGCTTTGATTGGTTATCTGAAATCGAACTCCTGGAATGTTTCTCTTTTTAATTGTGTGCACAGAAATTATTATCTTGTGCATTTTTATCTTAATGTTTAGTACAGAAGTCTTATTTTGCGCTCTCAAGTTATTAAGATTCTTATCTAATGCACAGAAGATATAGATCTTAACAACTTGAATGCACAGGATGATGATGTGGGTGGTATTTATTTGTGTGTACAAGTTATCTTCTTGTGAATTATTATGTGCATTTTGTATGAAGGTCTGATATCTTGTGGGAACACGTTATTTTATGCACACAAGATAAAACAGTAAATTGAATGTGCAACATAATGTTTTGTGTGCAACATAATTTGTGATAATTACGTGTGAAGTGATTATCTTGCACAAGTGGCTAACTTGCATACGTTGTAACTGTCTTGAAATATCTTGTGCGCAAAGTTATTTTCCTTTTTTGCACAAGAGCCGTACCTTGTACACAAGAGATAATAAAGTGTATGCACAAGTTCTTCACCTCATCTGTATCACAAGATCTGTATCAGAATCCATGTGCTTTGCAGACAAGATAAAGATCTCATTAACTTTTAACACACAAGATAAAAAAAGTCGTCTTTCTGACTCTGTACTAAACATAATGTACCATTAATATCATCAGCAGACTTCCTCGTCTTCCTCTGTTCCGTCTTCAGCATCATTTCTACAGTTTTACCTGAAGTACCACTTTACCTGTGTACTCTGCTGTACTCTGTGTTACTTTCTGTCCTCCTGCTGTATCTGCTGCGGCCGTCCTCTGCGCTGCTGTTTTATTTCCTGTTTTATATGCAGCCCATTTGGCTGAAGAGGGTTTTTCACAGCCCACGGGTCTCTGATGGGTTTCCATAAAGACAGCCGGGTTGGCGCTGTCACTTCACCGCGGGATCGTTCTGTCACGCCAGCCCGCTGACCAGAGAGAGACCCCGTTACACATCCACTCCTCGTTAACTTTTAGAGGTCGTATGTAGAAGACGGCTGCGGGAATGAGCTGCTGCTGCTGTAGTTACAGGCTGCGATCACGTTATTCTGATCTTCTTTGTGCAGATAAAAAGCTGCTGCGACCACAGTTCAGACCGATTAGAACGGGATTACAGGAGAAATAACAACAAGCTTTACTGTCAGCAAACAGCACTGAGGTAGAACACAGTAACACCAACCGTCAACTTTACTGCCACTGGTTGTTGTAAAAGAAACGTCTGCTGCAGACACTGTTACTGTGTTGGTTTTATTGATTATTACCCACTTTGGACATCTGATTTCTGAAACGTTCATGTCTTCTTTAAATTCTAAACAGACGACGGCATGTGTTTAACACAGCTGATTTCAGCTGAAGAAACCTGATTTAATGTTGACGTTTAAAGCCTGATCCAGATTTCTGAAAGGTTCTTCAAGTTTGTGAATTGGCATGACAAAGACATCATCAGTGATGGCTGTGTATTGTTGTATTCAAAATGACACCGACTCCGAATGACACCGAAATGGAACAAAAAGGAAACTAACTTTCTTATAAATGGCCGTATGTAGGCAGTTTACACACAGGTGCTGAAGTCTGTCCTCTCCCCCGTCAGTCCAAAATATTAACCATGTTACTGGATGAAAAGTGTGATAGAAAGTACAGGGAAAACGTATATCTGGGGATTTAGAGTGACAGCTTAAGGCAACTCGTGTAAACTATGATGCAAACACATGATCAGATTTCCCGCTTTAAACTGATTTCTGCCAAAGCAACGCAAAACTGTTTAACTCTGGATGGTAATGGTGGTTGGTTGGTTCGACACTTTGGTCCAGACTGAAATATCTCACCAACTACTGGCTCAAACGTTCATGTTCCCCATTAATAATGACTTTTGTGATCCTCTGACTTTTCATTTAGTGCCACCAACAGGTCAAAGTGTCCACTTGTCCGTCACTTCAGTTCATGATAAAATACCTCTAAAGCCATCGGTGTCATAAATATGCCTTTTG
Source organism: Siniperca chuatsi (assembly GCF_020085105.1). Lineage (NCBI taxonomy): Eukaryota > Metazoa > Chordata > Actinopteri > Centrarchiformes > Sinipercidae > Siniperca > Siniperca chuatsi. Next base: position 1,182,181 of record NC_058047.1, on the reverse strand, counting down.
AAAGCCACGTGTTCTGGCTCCTTTGGTCTTTTAAGAGTCAGAATCTTTTTGCTCAGTTTCTCAAACTACATTTGGATCGGTTCTTTTTTAACGTACAAACTTGTATTTTGTTGGATATTTGATCATGTATAAGTAACGGTAACTCTTCATTATGGAAATGAAATTGTGATAATTGCATCAACATACTATGTTTTCTCAGTAACCTGCATGTTATCTTTTAAACTCGTTATTATATCAACACTCTTTCATTATAAATCTAAGACAGCAGCCGTTTGTATTTGTTTGGGGTTCACCCTGAAACGTCTTGGTCCTGATCCAGGTCCTGATCCAGCTGCCTGTCAATAAGCTGCACCTTTGCAGGTTTGGGCTTAAGGACTTGTTGCTCTGACAACAGGTCCAGATGAATTTTAAACCAGCTTCGAAGAACCAAATAATCCAGACTCAGGTGCAGATTGAGTCTAAAACATAACCAGGCACAACTAATCACCAATTATCATTTATCGACATTTTAATACTTGGACAGTAGATGCCACTTGTGCAGTAAAAGAAGTCCAGATCACTAAGCAGTCTGTTTGAGAGCTACATGATCTTGCATGTATCCTTCAGCCCTACAGGCAGTGTAGTTTGTGAGTTCGAACCCACGGCGGAAGCGGCACGCTGCGCACTGTGACGCTCTGCAGAGAGTCTGAACCAGCCGACTCGTCATCTCTGCTGTCCTCATCGCCTAATGGCAGAGATATTAAATGACAGCGTCTTTAAATCTTATGAATATGAGGCCAGGCAGTCACGGCCAATACACATCAGTCTGCAGAACATCCTGTTAGCGTTATGAGCTCTCTGCCGCTGCCTCCGTCTGCTCCTCACCTCCATTATATGGCCGTGATGGGCCGGCTTCCCAGGCCCAAATTAAAAGAAGAGGAACAGAGTCCTTGACGATGAGGCTTCGTCGATGGAAATTAGCCTAAGTGTTGTCATTAATATTTCCCAGCGCGGACTAATGTCTGCATCGTAATGTTAAGAACAGGATATCCCCTCAGTATCTGCTGAGGAAGGCTCTTTGGGGAGTTGGAGAAAACCTTTATGTGTTCAGAGATGAAGGCTAATGTTCAAAGTAAGTCAAGTTTTAGATTTAGTGTGAGCTGCGGTTTTACAGTTGAGTTTCTTCACTGAGGAGACGAGCTGAAGGCAGACAGGATCCTACAGTTTGACTGATTTAATGAGTCTTTTCAGGTTGTCCAAAAAATATAAAGACCCAGACCCACTGGACTGATGAGTGACAGAATGGATTTTCTTTTTATCTTTTTGACTTTGTCCCAAATTTAGTTCTCAGATCTCCTCTGCCTCAGTATCAAAGTAATGTTCTTCGTGTTTTCCAGATTTAAATTTAAAGTATTTGGAAGAAGAAGAAGGCCCCTTTTTACACACAAACCCAGTGTTTGACGTGGGATAGTGAACATTGATTCACATGGTTGGCCTGTATATTAAAAGTCATCTTTCAAATATATCAAATTGGTGTTTTAAAGTAGCACAAAACAAACTGGCGAGAGTCACGTTGGCGGGTGTCAGTGTTCGCTGGCTCTTAGCCGGACTGAGCTCGTCATATTCACTTGAATATGGGTTGTGGTATTTTACGTGGAAGTGCTCCAGCTGCTTTTACAGATTATTTTAAGAAGGTGAGGAAACGCATAGTCGTAACACCAGATCCAGTGTAGCATATTTAAATCTTTAAAGTCTAAGATAGTACAGACTCTTTTCTGCACGTTGGATCTCAACAACTATCAGATGGATTGCGATGAAACGTGCTTCATCGTTCATGAACTGTAATAACTCTGCTGATCCTCTGACTTTCCATCTAGCGCCACCATCAGGTCGACATGTTAGCGCGTCCAACACTTTGGTTTCTGACCAAACACCTGCAGAGCTGATGGCGTTCCCATCAGCCTCAGCTGTGCTTTATTTACTGCTAATTAGCTAATGTTAGCATGCTAATACGCTAAACTAAGATGGTGAACATGGTGAACATTACACATGCTAAACATCAGCCTGTTAGAGGACAGTGAGCATGTTAGCATGCTGATGTTAGCATTTAGCCCAAAGCACTGCTGTGCTGAGTCCAGCCTCACAGAGCTGCTACCATGACTGTAGACTCTTAGTCTTGTTAATTAATTGATACTTGCATTTTTTTTTTTTACATTATCTTACAACCTTTGATGTCTCATACTTTCTAACGAGTGTCCTTCCTAAAAATAACATATCGATTGCTCCTATGATTACATTTTCTTGTTATTTTTAGTTCTTATTTTCTAATATATCTTTCTGACAGACATTGAATCCCTGTCTTATTAATCTTTAATAAAGAGTGGTGGACTATGGAAGCACCAGCGACCACGACAGAAATAAGTCCAGGACTTTATTATTCTGCCCCTTACAACATCTCATATAGTGGATTTTAACAATATATTAAAATGTTGTCAGTGGACCAAAACATCAAACACAGCTCTGATAACGTCGAATACTACACCTTAACATTTAAAATACCAAAAGTCTGTCTTTGGTAATTACATTATTATCTTCACAGTGTGATTCTGCTGAAAGACACACAAGTTGTCATCAAATTGAATTAGTTATTACCTACATCTTCCCGTTTGATCTGGAAGAACTCGATTTTAGGATTTATTGATTCAAAACTTCAATTGAAACTTTATTCTAAACTTTTTTACTTTGGGCTTTTTGAAGAGCATTTTACCCTTCAGGTCAGCTCTCGCTTGTGTTCCTTCATCTTCTTCATCATTATTTTTAAGCCACTGTCTTGCTGCTGTGACCTTTGACCTTCTTACTGTTGTTCCACTGTTGTGTTTTGTTTCAGGGTTTCGGTGACGGCTCCATCCTGCCAGAAGACCTTCGACAAGAAGAAGAGGAAGATGAGCCGGAGCTGATCCTGGATGGTGGTCTGCCTCGCTACACCTCCTCCTCTCTGATCTCTGACCTCCTGCCTGTGGTGGAGGGCAGGGAGATGATTGTGGACGAGGAGGTGGAGGGAGAGAAGGAGGAGGAGGAGGAGGAGGAGGTGAAGACGCAGGAGAAAGTCGAGGAGAGCACAGGCTCCCTCCCCAGGAAACCTCCTCCTTCATGGGAGGAGTGGAAGCTTACCTCCTCCGGCCGGTCCAGAGGAGCAGAGGAGGTGAGGGCGTGGAGCTCTGCATGTAGACAAATGTAAAGCGATAATATACTATAAATTGTGGCCTTTATTTACCTCAACTGCAGAGAGAACCATATTAGAGACAGACCTTTAATTTCTAATTTCCCTGTTTGTTTTATATTTGATACCTTATTTCCTGAATTAAAAGCCGGGTCTCTAATACAGGCCGCAGGAAAAAAACAAGGGTGGATAAACACCTGGTGTCGGTTATTTGATGTGCTGCCAACTAAGCATAATGTATATTTCCATTTAATGTAATAAATTCGACAATAAGCTGTATTTGTGCTATTTTCAACACTTTGTTGTTCTTGATTACTCATCTAAAGTGTTATTGTTGCAGTTTGGTCGCTGCGGGCGTTAATGTCCCAGCCGAGCTGTATTTTGTAGTAACATACAAGTGCCTCAAGATGGCGGTAGCTACATTTGAAGTACCGTATGGGAACCGTGAAAGTCAAATTTCCACAACACAATCCTGCAAATGTTTCACAATAAAAGCGTTGTTAGGAAATGAATGGATTCTGTCCACTGAAATGTTAGAGGGCTTTTAATTTTAAATGTATACAGGAAGTGTTGTGAGCACAGTGGTGAGTATGACGTGAGACATTATACCACATTGTTAATATTTTGACTTCGCCTTTATTTGAGAAACAGTAAAGCATTGGTACCATTCAATTCTCCAATATTGCAATTTAATATGACATTTTTTTGTGATTTTTAGTTATTGTTTGACTGTTTTTTCCTCCCAGACTTGGAGAAGAGAGAAGCAGGAGGAGCTCAGAGACAGAGAGGAGGAAGACCTGCAGATATCAGACCATGAAAGCATCGTGTCTGTCGGAAACCTGATTCTGGGTGAGAAAGAGAACCTGAATCTTTTTAAAATCATACAGTTTTTCACAGTGAAAAGGGTGAAGGTGATATTCTGGTGGTTTTAAAATACATACATAAATAAAATACTTCACAATACACAAGAACTAAAATTTAAATATCCAACTAAAAGAACCTAAATTTATGTGATATGGATTTACAAAGACAAAAAATACAAGTAATTAAAATAAAACTGAGTGTGTAGATTCATTCTCGACTTGGACACACATCGTGCCTAACTATTCCCCGAGCTTTCAACCCTATCCCACACCCTTCTTCGGCGAGCCAAGTCCTGTGCTCAGGTCACAAGCTCCATTCACTGAAGAAAACCGTGAGATGTGGTTGAAAGCGCTGTTAATAGCTGCGGTAAGTAAGTGGACCTCGCGTTTTAGAATATTTACCCCAAATAAACAAACAATCAGGATGAAAATCTGATTTAAAAACAAGCATTTTGTGTTATTTTCAATAATACAAACAGATTACAACGACAAAATAACTGATTTGCAGATCACAGAAAAGTATTTTGTTAAGAATGCTTTTTTGTGACCGCAGATTAATTATGTCTGTGTGACGTGTCGGCTTTGTGGTCGAGGCTTCAAATGACGTGACGCTACACAGTGCAGCAGGTGTGTGTTTGACGTCCTGCACTAACTTACTGTGTGTGTGTGTGTGTGTGTGTGTGTGTGTGTGTGTGTGTGTGCAGGTATTCCAGACTCCAGAGACAGTGAAGCAGACTCTGAACTCACTCTGACCGACACCGACACAGAGTCAGTATCTACTGCGCCTCCACAGCCACCATCATCACCTTCTCCTCTTCCTCCTCTGTCTCTTCACCTATAAAATCATCCGCTCTTACTTTTCCTCCATCGCCTCATATTTGTTGTCCTTGTCCTCCTCCCTCACCTCCTCTCCGTCTCCTCCTCTGTTCCTGGTGCTTTCACGGTCCTCTGTCGCCCTCTTCTGGTTACAGTTGTTATAGTATGCTGGTACTGTATGTGTTTCAAGCAGCCATCTGATTCGCTGACATCAGTCTGGTTTTTCCTTGATGAATAAATTAAAGATCACTGTTCCATTTTAATTTGTAAAATGATCTGAATTTCACTGGCAAAAGTCTTAATACTGACACATCTTTATTTATTATCTTTATTTTTAAGGTTTTTAATCACTCATTTTCCCACATTTTGTTTTTGCCATATTTTTTATGGCTGCACAATCTGATTGGTTTCCCTAATATTCAGCCTGACAGATTTGATATCTTTGGAAGCTTTGGGATCTCTGAGTCTGAACAATATGACTATGAGGTTAATAAAGATGAACTTACTTTTCCAAATTATATTTCCCATCTTGTTGGCTCATTCATTCATTCTGTTCCCAGTTCTGATATTTCCGTCGTGAACGTGACGAGACAGGAAGTTTGAGAGATTAAAAACACAAGAAGTTGTTTTGCTGTGAGTTTGATGAGTGAGACGTCCTCTGTTTTCTTTCTGTGGAGGTCTGTCAGGATGATTGACACAGAGAGAAGGAAGAGGCGGAGCCAGGCAGGAGCCTCTCTACCAATCAGAGAAGGCCACAGGTAGGAGACCTGCTTCACAACTCCAGCTAGTTACAACAACCACTGCAGAAACCTGTAGCTAACTGTGTGTGTGTTCACAGTGATCTTCCTGAGAGAGAGGAGGGGGAGGGAGAGGAAACTCCTGCCTTCAGTCACTGGGGACCCCCCCGCAGGTAAGACACACACACACACACATAACTGACATGGCATTTCAGCAGGTGTGTGTGTGTGTGATGCAGTTGTACAAATCCTCCCAGTGATCCAGATTGGGTCAGTTTTTCCAGAGAAGCCATCTTTTCAGGCTCAAATGGTTCCAGATTCTTGCTCAGTGTTTTACCTCAAAGCCTCGGTGGAATTTTTGAACGAGGCGACCAAACATCTTGAGCTTTTGACATGAAATCCAGCAGGTGTTTGAGGACTTTGAAGCCTTAAAGGCGGGTTCCAGCTTGTCACGAACGGCAAGTCTTTTTTAGCCAGATGCTTAATGAAGACAGCAGGGGCCGTTTTGAGAGTAAAACTGAGTTCCATCTCAATGCTGGGGCGACAAGCATTCAAAAATATATACATCAAAAATATCCGAAAGAGGTCAAAACTCCAGCAGCACTTGTAGTATATCAAGCAACTTTGTCTGACCTGCACGTTTCGGCTTGTGGCCTTCATCGGGCTCCTCATAAACACATCAGAAAGGACATTTAAATAAAAAAATATATATTTAAAAGGTTAAAATATAAAAGACAACCAATCATATATGCACACATATCAGCCAATGGGGCACCCACACATAGACCTTTTAACAATTTTTAACCTATTTAAATGTTCTTTGTTATGTGTTTTATGAGGGCGCCGACGAAGGCCACAAGCTGAAACGCACAGGTCTCACAGTGACGTTGTTCTGGAGTTTTGAGCTCTTCACAGGTTGAAAAGTCTGAAGTTGTGCCAGAAATCCCGACTCTGTATCGGAAATATTTGGCCTCACGTGTCGTCCTAATGGGCCGCTATCTTCAAAATGGCCCCCCGCTGTATTCAGGCCACCAAGGCTGTGTCACCGAGTGGTGTCATGACTGAGATGGATCTCCAGAAATATGAAGGATTATTAATGTGTTTCTATCCCACGTTTGGTGTTTTAGTGGTGATATGTGCCTTTCTGAGCGTTGGGGGCAGTATATGGGGGTAACAAACAGTCTTTCTGCCCTGCAGGGTGGAGGTGTGGCCTGAGGAGGGTCAGTCTTTGGGTCTGAGCATCGTGGGAGGTCGTCATGTCATCAAGCGTCTGAGGAACGGAGAGGAGCTGAAGGGAATCTTCATCAAACAGGTTTTGCCAAACAGTCCTGCTGCCAAAACTCAGTGTCTGAAGACCGGAGACAAGATTCTGGAGGTAGGGCTGGGTCTAATACCTGGGTCGACAGCTACAGTACATGCATGCGCTTCTGGTGTCACTCTGAATATAAACTGAACTCACCTGTCGGTGTCACTGAAAACCATCGAGGGAAAAATCCTCAGATGGAGAGTTAAAGAGCCTGCTGTTAGGCCTTTATGTCCCAGCAGTGTTGAATCCCGCCACTGTTCCCCAGGTGAAGGACAAGAGACTCACCTTTTTCAGAAACATGGTGTGATTTTAATATTCATCAAATAAAAAAAAAAAGCTAATAAAAAGTTCATCTCTAGGGTTCAGAGATTGATAAAAAGCTAAGTCACCGTCAGACGACAGCCGATGGGTTTCCAGGGTTGCCTTTCGGCCAACGCGTTCCGCCTCTTTTGCTCTCCACACCGACTGTTTACCTGCGTGCAACCAAAGGCCGCTCAAACATGGCTGGTCGATACTACTCGGACTACAAACGGAAACCAGAATTGTTGTGAAACCAAAATCCTGTCCCTTGCCTACAGCTTGTGCAGATATGTTTGTTAGTAGGAATATAACCCGACAAAAGAACTTGTCATTGTCTGGAATCTCATCTAAATCCTGAAATTATGCATTTTAAAACTTATTTAGTAGTGAAATAAGTGTTGAACGATAAAAGAGCCTTCAGAGGAGAAACGTGATGCTTTAGATTTGATGGATGTTTTATTTCCTTTAGAACAGGTCGCTCTGTGTACAGCGTCACACCTGAGACAGGGGACAAAGTGTTTGGCTTCCTATCTCTTCACTGTCTCTTCGTGTGTGTGTGTGTGTGTGTGTGTGTGTGTGTGTGTGTGTGTGTGTGTGTGTGTGTGTGTGTGTGTGTGTGCAGGTGTCAGGTGTTGACCTACAAGCCGCCAGTCATGAAGAGGCGGTCAGTGCCATCAAATCAGCTCCGAGTCCCGTCGTCTTCGTCGTCCAGAGCCTGTCAGCTACTCCACGGGTACGAACACACTCACTAAAGCCCCGTTCAGACGGGGTTAACATCGCAGGGGGAGGTGGGGAATATATAATAATATAATAATAAAACTTTATTTATACAGCACTTATCAAAACAAAGTACAAAGTGCTTCACAACAAGAGAAATTAAACACCACAGAGAATGATGAAATAAAATAAGCAGCCAGTTCAGGTAAAATCAGGATCTGCTTTCTGATAAAAATGTGTTTTGAGACGAGACTTAAACGAAGACTCTGACTCAGACAGCCTGATGTCTTCGGGCAGGTTGATCCAGAGCCTCGGGGCCCTGATGGCCAAAGCTCTGTCCCCCTTAGTTTCCATCCTGGACTCAGGAACAGACAGGAGACCCCTGCCCGAAGATCTCAGACTACGTGAAGGTTCATAAGGGATTACAAGGTCTAAAATACAGTCTGGAGCCATGAAGAGCCTTAAAAGTAATCAACAAGATCTTAAAGTCAATCCTGAAACCAACAGGGAGCCGATGTAAAGAGGCTGAACCAGCTGTGATGTGGTCGCACCTCTGGGTCCCGGTTTACAGCCGAGCAGCTGAGTCCTGTACAGTCTGCAGTCTGTCAGAGTTTTTAGATTAAGACGAGTGAACAGGCTGTTACAGTAATCGAGGCGTGAGGAGATAAAAGCATGTACAACAGTTTCTGCATCACTAAGATTTAAAATAGATCGGATTTTTGCAATGTTTCTGAGGTGATAGAAACCTGATTGGACAAGCTTAGTGATATGTTGCTCAAAACATAAATTGCTATCAAACAGGACACCAAGGTTTCCTGCAACAGGCTTGATGTGTTGCGACAGGTTGCCAGTAGATGGCAGTGTTGGTTTAGTGACGTGTCGGGGCCCAATAACAAGGATTTCAGTTTTATTTGAGTTGAGCTGAAGAAGGGGAATGAATCTGTACTCGTCTGTAATTTAACTCATTGTTCCGGACAGAATTTTAACCCTGGTGAAATGACGGGATCTGGTCTGTATCAGACATGGACGTTCAGCAGGACAAAGACTAAAGAGAAACAAAAGCCTCCCCGGGGGGGCCGGAGAGCTGAAGGGGAGGCAACGACACTGCAGGAGGTGAATCTGAGTCAAACATCGCACTCCTTCTCAGAGTCGTAACTCCGTCAGATCTGAACTCACAGACATGAAACATGCACACATCGAATCGTTCAGTGTGACTCGCACTTCCAGAGGACGTCATCGTCTCTGACGTCCGTCCAGAATAAACCTCCAGAAACCAGCTGAGACGCCAGAGAAGAAAGCGGCTGCAGAACCTGCCTGAGAATCCTGCTGTTTCTAAGTTTCCTTCAGTCTCACAGTGATCCAGAGACAGCTGTCTGTCCGTCCACGGGTCCACTGCAGACAGGAGCTGCTGACTGCTGGTTCGGCTTTAATGGGACAGTTTGCCTAAATGTGAACAGATACAGGCTAAAAAACGGGGGCTGTAAAGAGAATAATAGTACCTATCTGTAGCTGACAGCACATCTGATGAGCTTTTACGGGGTCTTGCTCTCCTGACGGCCTTAATTTGTTCCATCGTACGCCTGTATGTTGGTGTTAACATGTTTCCATTTATCAGATTAGCAACAACATTTTGGACTTCCTCTACTTTCACACAAAAGTCAAATTCACACTGAACTGATTAGAAAAAATACAAGGGCGTCGCTCCGGGATTTAATCGACGAGAGGACCAGCGGGTCAGAGAAACAGGAGGTAACTGTGGGGGAGAGAGAAGTGTCCCCCACATACGAGCTTCCGGACAGGATTCAAATCACTGACCAGAGCAGGCAATGTTGAAATCACCCCACCTCCCCAACAGACAAACATATAATGTAAATCTGGTACACACTTGAGTCTCACAGTCTGTGTGTGTGTGTGTTTCAGCCTGTGTCTCTAACAGCTTCCAGCTACAATAAACACAAAGCACAGAGAGCGGCGTCTCCGGTAAGAACTGGAATTACCTCACATTTGGGTTACGTGTTCGAGAGACACGGGGTTTTTTATTTAACTGTAAAAGTTGTACGTTTTTCTACTCCAAAAATCCAAAAACACACCAACTCCATGAGCTCCTGTGGGAAGACGGATATATGTCACAACATCTCCTCTCTCTCCTCTTCTTTCTCTTTTTTCTTCACCGACTAAAAAAAAACAGGCTGACATTGTTTTTGGAAGTCTAACCTTTCTATTAACATCAAACTGTGAGTCCTGTAGACTCCAGCAGAGGGCAGCACAGCCTCAGCTCATTGGACTGACTGTACTCATCCCTCTCTCAGTGTGACACAAACTAAAAATACTCACTAATAGTTTGACTCCTCATCTTTTGATATATTCCACAGACAGTGACCCAGTTTGTTTGTTTGTTTGTTTCCACCTCTACAGCAACCAGGTGCAGCCCCGCCCCCTCTGAGACAGCCCCCGCCCTACAGACCTCCCAACCAATCGGAGCAGGAGCTGAACCCTGACCTGGAGCAGGCCAAAGGTCAGTAACACAGACACACATACAAAACGTTCTGCTCTCAGGGTGCAACAACCAAACGGATAAAACACGAAGAGCGTCACGAGCAGCTCCACTCTGTCAGGAGTTCAAACTGATCCTTTTCACTCTCAATCTTCCTGCAACGTAAACGCCAAACGTCTCCGAAGAGGAAGAAACAACACAACACTCCTCCGTCAGTCCAAACACAACCTGCACCCACACGACACCCAGTTAGAGCGGATCGGCCCTTTATTTCTCAGGTTCAGCAAAACATTCAGGATTTCTGCTCTCAGGACCGAGACGTCCGTCAGTCCATCCAGCACTGTCGTCCGTGTCAAAATACCTCAACTACGGCTCAGATTTCCATGAAATTTGATGTGGGTATTCCCGATTAGCCCCGTCATTAAGACAAAATGTACAGTTTTACCTCCACTACTGATAAAGCCGTTCGTGTTCGTGCGTGCCAGAGTGTTATGGAGGCTCTGTTGCTCTGCTGGCTGTAGGGATGGAGCTGAACTGCATTCCTACACTTTAAAGGTGGTGGAGATACCACCAAGACTGTTTCTGATGCCTGTAATGATTGTACACAGTGACAAGACAACATTCCCATCATCATCAATAATTTTATTTGTATTTTGTGATCTATAAGCTCTCTCCAGTGCAAACCTTTTCGTTGTCGCTAAATCACAAAGTGAGTTAATGAAAGGAAAGACTTTATTTTGGGTTTATAATGGACGTGCAACACTCGCACCCTGATAATGTGCGACTCAGCCTTTTAAATCTGCGGTAACTACAAAAAACACGCAAAGGCCGCTGACGGGACAGCTGAAGAGGGCTGTATCAAAGCGGCGTTTAGTTAGTGATTTTTCCCTAGCTGTTATCTGTAAGTGGAAAAACATCCATTTTGATGAACTGCCATTTTGGTTATTCAGTATGTTCTTCCATAACTAAAGGAGGCAGCAGCTAAATCAATTCATGATGGAGAAAACTCCTCCTAAAGGAAGCAGATCTCAATAGCTGCCGTCTCAGCGTTTCATGTGATTTGGTGGTTAAGCTACCCTTTAAATCACGTACTTATATGTATTAAATGGTAAATTAATTTATTACATTCATTTCAATATTGATACATTGATGGTAGTCGGGCAGACAGACATCTAGCAAAGCAGAGATACATTTAATTCCTGCAAGCTTAGACTGTCAATAATCAAAATAAAGTTTATTTTCTTAAGAAAAGCCGAGACAACACTGACTTTAAACGCTTTTTTCTCTACTTCACTGCTTCTGTAGTTGCTGCTCTTCGCCTCGTCTGTCTGCTGAGGAATGAAAAAGTAAAAATGTGCCTCATGGCTCGTAAGAATAGAGGTTTGTTCACAGTGTGGCTGTAATGAACGCTGCAGCCTGTAGGGGGCGCTTGTAGCACTGTAGCCTCTCATAACTGTTATGCTTTATTGATAAATGATCGGCTGTAACTGGAGTTTCTTCTCTGCTGGACTCCGCAGTAGTCGGGTTAATGGAGCTTCTGGCAGCGTTTTGGCTAAAACCAACTCATTAACTTTGCTGCTGGCAGCCTCACACACACACACACACACACACACACACACACACACACACACACACACACACACACACACTACCTATAAACAATTACAGTTTGATTTATCAGTACCTCATAATGCAGCACAGCCTGCCCCATCTTCTTCTACTCTTCATAAAATGTTCCTCCTCTCTCAGTCTGTTCTTCCATCTCGTCTGCGGCTTTATTTACATTAACTTCAGCTGCTTATAAATCATGATATTAATGTTTATAGATACTAGTAATTTCCCAGTAATGTTTTTTTTTTTTTTACCCCGAACGAGTCATTTGACTTTGTGTTGATCCAGGGTCAGGTCCAGTATTTATATTGTCCCAAATAAAAGATAGATTTGCTCTGCCTCACAAAGTGGCTTAAATTTCGAGTGTGAAAGTTCGTTCTTGACCTCAGTTAGTAGTTTAGTAAGTCGACCGTGTGTAAAGATTATTTTCTCAAACTCTTTAAATAGTTCTCATTACATTTTTCTGTCAAAGTAACAAGTTAAAGAAATAATAAGAATATCCAAAGCGATTTCAAGTATTAAAACACTGAGCAACATGATGGTTAATCAGTTTATTGACAAAATAATCAACAGATTCATTGAAAATTGAATAATAATAATAATAATAATAATAATGGAAATAATCTGTAGTTGCTGCGCTGAATTTGCAATCATGAAATTTTCTTTCATCTTTCAAAGTGTTTGTTGCCGCGGTGCAGTTGGTTAAAATACACCAAGGGTCACAATTTGATTGAGCTCAATATTAATAATATGGATCAGTTCAAATATATTTCGATCGTCTGGCAGCTGTTAAAGATGCACTGATGCAGGGAAATCAGTTCACGTCTTACTTTACAGATCTTCAAGGTCCTCTTAACACTCATTAAGAACACACACACATAGGCTGCTGTGTGTGTGTGTGTGTGTGTGTGTGTGTGTGTGTGTGTTGGCTCTGAGTTGACTCCTTCAACTTCAACTGATTCCTGTTCCCATCTGCCATGTTGGAAGAGAGAGAGAGAGGTCTGTTTGTTGGTTAGTAAACACACACAAAAACAGCTTGTGTGTGTGTGTGTGTGTGTGTGTGTGTGTGTGTGTGTGTGTGTGTATTCAGTGGTTTCCTGCCAAATAGCAGTCAGTGACTCTGCAATTAGCGTTGTCTTTTCAGCTCTGGCCAAGCTCGCTCTCTCTCTCTCTCGCTCTCTGTGGCTGCATTTACACTGAAAACCAGAAAACTCAGCCTTGATGTTAAAGTGAAGACGATAATACATCAGAGTGAAAATAACCTGAATTACATTTTTAAAGACGGCTTTTATTTTAGTATATCTACTGGTTTATTTCATATAAATATTTCATGTATATAAGCATCGCAACAGTTCCATATTTACACATAGATTATCCAATCAGGGGGCCACAAAAACTTGGACAGCCTCGAGGTTGGACACCAAGTTAAGACGGGATCTTTTCTTTTAAAAAGTCTAAAAAATCCAAAGCTTGATCTTCTTCCTCCGTCGTCGTCCAGAAACTGTTAAAACACATCAGCGAGCCGCTCTGCTGCACCGACATGTTCCTCCATCACCACGAACACACACACTGTAGTTTATTCTGACTCCGCCCCACACACACCGTCCTGCTGCCCCAAACACTCACTACAGCACCACATGTGGATTCATCCGCCGCTGGAAATAGTCCCCAACAGACGCACTGTTTCCTCCTGTTGGTTTGATAAAAAAACTACAGCGAGCAGCCTGAAAGACTTTTTAAACATGAAACTATATATTTGTGTTTTTAAAGATTTACGTCTTCAGCGGGAACCAATGGGCTCGCAGCTGAGAGCCACAGACAGGAAGTGAGACGGCACTGAGAGGCGGACCGACGTGTTGTTGGTTTGGGTCTGAACGTGAGATTTGTTGACAATAAGAAAATGATTTAATAACACCAGACTGGTGCTTTAAACACTTCAGCTTCAACACGATTTAAGCTGAAGTGTCTGTCGTTCTCCCTCTCATTAGTATGGGCAGCTTGTGTCTGTGTTTATTCACGTCACTTGATCCATGAGAGCGTTAAACAACTGTGACAGCACCTTCCTCCGTCAGTGTGTGTGTGTGTGTGTGTGTGTGTGAACCAAATCTTCAAGCGCTTTTCCAGATGAGTTGCTCCACACGTGTCCAAACACAGTCAGAGAGACAGTCTAATGCTGCTAGTGTGCCGTCATACGCCATGTTTGTTTGTCGAGTGTGTTGCTCTAAGGCACTTCAGCAGCAGTCAGGTGACGCAGAGGCAGTCGTGCGTTAACCCAGATAGCATGTGGACCGTCCCGTTAACGCACGAGTCGTTAGCGCGGCTCAGCTGTCGGTGTTTTCTGGTTTTTAACACCTCAAACTACTTTTAAGTGGGTCGCCTCATGTCTCAACACACACACAGTCACAAATACAAATATATTTTTCTTACGCCTTGTTCACACGAAGCATATAAATACAGGCTGATACACTCTGTTGGACAAAGTCTGTCAGAGAATCTCAATGTGTGTCTGAGTTTCTCACTTTATCTCAATCTCTGAGTGTATCTCAGAGTATTTCAGTATATCTCAGCGTGCCTCAGTTTATCTCAAACTGTCCCAGTATGTCTCAGAGTATCTCAATTTATATTATCGCAGTTTATCCCAAAGTATCTGCCTTAGTTTCTCAGAATATCTCAAAGCATCTCAGTGCATTTCAGTTCATCTTAAAGGATCTGAGAGTGTCTGAATTCATCTTAGAATATCTGAGAGTATATCAGTTTACCTCAGAGACCAAATCAGTCTATTTCATAGTATCTCAGTGTGTCTCAGAGTATCACAGCATATCTTTTATTTATTTATTTATTTATATATATATAATCGTAGAAAAGGTTTCAGTGCTAATAGCACCATGGTCACGCTAATCACATGCTAATCAGGTACTTAACAGTGATGAGGTAGATGCAGCCAGAAAACAATAGGCCTGATTACTGATTACTGGGCCGTCATGGAAACAAAAGGTCGTCAGTCTCAGGTGAAACTAGGCAGGTAAACAGCAGACACTCAGGAAGACTCCTCCCTGAGGGCGGGGCTTAAGCGACACAGAGTATCTTAAATTTCTGAGTTCTCAGACCATTTTCACAATTGAGAATGACTTCCGGATGGGAGCCGAAACGTCGTGATTCTGAAAACAGTGTCCAGATGACTACGACCTTTTCTACGACAGAGCATTCCTGGACGAATGAGGGACTACACCGTCATATATATATAGATATATATATATATATATATCTTTATCCCAGAGTATAATCTCAGTGTATCTTTAATGTATCTCACTTTATCTCAGATTATCAAATGTTTCCTCAGAGTATCTCAGTATTTCAGTGCATCTCAGACTGTCTCAGTGTATCTGCGAGTGTCTCAGTGGACGTCAGTGTGTCTCAGAGTTTCACAGTTTATCCTGCTGTATGTTTTGGTGTTGTACTTTAAGCTAGCAGTGCATGAGTGTGTTAATGTGTGTGTTTCTGTCTTTGCAGGGCTTGTTTGAACCAGCAGTCCCTCCGTCCCGTCCATAGGCCAGTTACAGCACAGAGTGGAGGACGTCTTTATTTACTTTTATTCCTTTCGCCTCTCTTCGGTCTTTCTTTCTCTGGATTTTTGGGGTTTTCTTGCTTCCTCCCTCTGGTGTTGGTGCGCTTGGTTTGGTGCGTTTAAAGCGGGCGGACGGGGCTGTGAGGTTTTTTTTTTTAATTTTTATTTCTGGCTGCTGGTTGGAGGGTTTAGCTGTTTGTGGGAGGAGCTTATTTGCTACTGGTTTTAATGGGGTCTGGTGTTTATTGCAGGGACCTAAATGAGCTGTCTGGTGAAAGATGTGTTGTTCCTCTGACCGGATTTATTTTTAAAACATCTGTCCTGTTAAATCTATAAATCTTAACATCCAACATAAATCATCTGATTGTACTTTTGAGACAATTTACTTATTTGTATTTATTTCATTTTCTTTTACATCTTTTACATTAAGGCTATAAGCTGGGGTAGCTCTCACATGCTGTAGCAACTAAAAATTATGTTTCCCAACTATAACTTTCTATATGCCCAATTTATTCTGGATGTATAGTACCTGGATCTGGATCTCTTGTGATTTAGGACTTTACTCTCCATGTTTCATGCAGCAAAAAGAAGGTCTGTATTTCGGTCATATTTACTGACCAAATCTCAGCGATGATCATTTATAAAACCATAACAGCCAAAAGAAAAACTGAGCAGAGGAGCTGAATTCGATGCTGGAGAAGGTCTGTGGAGTCATTTACTCTGCAGCCTCCACAGGAGCTGAGGTTAGAAGACCGAAGCATGACAAAGTAAATGAATAATTCAAAATAAAGAATTACAACCAGTTTAATGGGATATTGATTCACACAGGATTAATATGTAAGTGTCATCTTACGCATGATGACCTCCGACATGAATAGAAATCACCGGATGAGTCCAGCTAACGCTAGTCTGCTGACTGAGGACTGAACACCAACCTGGTTCTAGTGAAATTACACCACAGATGTTAAACTATCCACTGAAATCAAAGTAAAGTCCTGAAAAATGTGTTCTTTTTCAAGTGTGAACCCTTAGAATGTTTAAAATTCAGTTCTTACAAATAGGCCGTTTTTAATTTTTTAAATTAAAAGAATAAATATTGTGATAAGTTTGTTATTCAGGACGTTCAGGCAGACCAGGAGTTCAATTTTATTTTAATTTGTTGTTTTAAGTTTTGTACAATTTGACGTTAATTATAACAGCAGATGTGACAGAAGTGCTGATATATAAATATGATAACTTGTTTTTACTGAATAAATAAAACAAAACCAAATAAATAAAACCAACATAATCTCAAATAACAAAGTCTCCGGCAGATTCATTTTATATTAACGTGATAAATGAATTCTGGGACAGCTAAGGCTCAGTCCCCCAGCGAACAGTAAACAATGGCAGTACACTTTTAAGATTGATTGTAAAACAGTTAGGCAGACCGCGTAGGAGACTAAAAGGGGGTAATGTGATCTCTCGTGGTGTCTTTGTCCTCATTAAAAGCCTAAAAATGGCTGAGGTTTAGACAAACTGATGCTTTTTGATTAAGTGCGTTAAGAGTTTAACACAGATAATGTGACTGAATCACAGCTGATAAAACTCCTGCCAAACATATCGTGTTTGGCATCGTGAGTGGCGGAGCATCTGTCTGGAGGTTTGTGCCAAAAGTGCATTTTTATGGCTTGTTGTGTTTTCTGCCAGCTGTCCGATTTTGTGAGCTGATCTGTTAGTTGATCGAAGACAGCAAAAACCTATTTATGAAATGTATGAGACTGAAATCGAGTACAATTTCTTTGCCAAGCTGAGGGCTTTTTTTGTGCTGCAATCTCATAAGTTTGACACAAATGCAATAAAGTCACTTGTTTGTGTCAGCATGTGGGACATGAGGAGGGGCTGGAAGCCTCGGGAGCAGAGTCGCCTCTCATTTCTCTGTCGATGATAAATTTGTTTTGGTGGTGGTGCTGATCGGTGCTGCTCGTCTCTCAGGTCGTCCTGCTGCCTCTTCTTCTCTTTCGGTTCGTTGTCTTTTATATTCCTGGTAAAAAAAATTACATTGGCTGCTGCAACAACAATAATAAATGATTCAGTTCAATTCCAAATGCTGTTTCAGGTTGTTTTTCTCGGAGCAGAAGCAGCAGCAGAGCAAATATCCAACCTCTCTCCAGCCTGGAGGCACTGCTCAGCCCCTGATTCATGAAGTTTAGGTTTTACTGTACAGCATCGTTGTCTGTACGCTGTCAAACTATATCATGATGTGGTCAAAACATTTTTAATGAATCATGTTTCCTTTTCACTGACGTGCTTGTAAACTAAACACGTTGTTAAAATATCTTCAGGCATTCGATTCTGTAACAGATCCTGGAACAAAGCTTGTATCAGAATATGAAACCTCCATTTTACAGCCAGTCAGTCTTCAAAAGCATGTCGAGCTCAGAGAGTTTGAAGCCCACTCTAAAGCTCCTTCACTTAATCTGCAGGGAAGTTGTACCAGCATTATCTTCTGTTTTCTTTTGATTAGTGACCGAATGTTTGAACCATTACTTACTAGCACATTAGCATACTATAGTTAGCATTCAGGTCAAAGCTCTGCCAACATTATCTTGCTAGCAATGCTTACATGTTAACTTTAAGACCATTATTTTACGCAAATGTCATCTTTTTTTAAATGGATGTTAACATGTGACATTTAGCATGTTAAAATGTATTCAGTTAGCATAATAACTTCGGCCTGGTTCGCCACCCACATCTCAGATTTTTATCAGCGATTCAAAGAGGTCTCGCGTTAAAGGCTATTTCAGTTAATCGAAAAATCGACTAGTCAGAACTTTGTAGGCAGGATGAAGACTGGTTATGTCATCTTCCTGCACAGGTAGACAGCATACATCCATGACAAACAGGGACGGACAGGTGTGGATGAAATGTTTGTAGCCGAACAGGTTGATGTAAGTCGAGCAACAGAAATAATAACTCTTCAATCGTCTGATTTCTTTAATCAACTCTGAGCAACCGCTTCCACAAGAAATCCTCTAACCTGAACACAATGTCAGACTGAATGAACGAAGAGATGAAATAGCGACTCGATCCGATTATCCGAGTACGATAACTTGTTGTCATGCTACACATAATGCTTATTAGCAATTTTACATTGTGTTAGCATTAGTGCTTTCAGATTAATGCTAACACAGAACGTGTTAACATGCAGGCTGCGTCACAGAACAGCAGCAGAGCTTAAAGAGACTGAATGATGAACCAAAACCTGAGAATCTGCAGTGAACACCTGTGTGATGCGGCTTCAGTTTAACGGCAGGAAAACGTTTATTTTACCAGGATGTAAGTAAAGTTTCATCCAGCAGGTAGAAGACACACAGGCAGATAACAATGTGTGTGTCGCAGCTTTGTTTTTCCTGGGTGTCAGTTGAGGTGAACAGCTTTATCTCCAGTCAGCCTGATGGATGGATCCAATCTGCTCTGTGGTTACTAAATAGGGTCTTCGGCTTAATTTGATCAATATTGTTGAACCCAATTAGTTTGCGACCACATAAAACGAAGCAAAGCCGACGACTCGAGTCATCAGTCAAGAAGAGCCGCAGTCGACTCGTATTTTGTCAGTCGATTACCGCGCTTTCTTTTTAGCTGCGTCATGTTCACAGAGCAACACAGGAGCAACAGGATGTAAACTTTACAAACGCAGTCTCAAAATGATGGAAACGGAGGGCAGCGACACTCTCAGCTCCGGTGCCGACTGTCGGTCAAGTCGGCTAAACTACTTTTGAAGCAGACTCTTCAGCTGGCAGGAGAGGTGCTCTGTGGTGCGCTGGGATTTTTATACCTGAACTATGAGCAAGGACGCACACATTTAACTTTCTCTGACTGTGTGGAAATCTGATGTTTTCACATCACAGATGATGAACAAAGGTATTAAAATGTGAATCTTAGATCTCGTAGATACGATACGGGAGTTTAATGTGTTTTATGAAAACGAAAAATATGTATAAATTAAGAAAATGCATGAATCCCAAGCACATGACAAATTAATATGCCGACGACATGCCCCCTTTCTGATTCAATGCATCCGTTTGAAGTGCAGACAAATTCTGATTTGGGGACAACCCTCCATGTGACTGCTCGTCACAGGTTATGAACTTGAGTGTGCAACCAAACTGTGATTATTCCTTCTTAGACGGTTTCATTTGACGATTTTGAAGTATCTAGAATCTCACAAGAACAAAACAAAAACATTTCACACACAAATATTTATATTTTTTTTAATCGGAAATATGTATTTTTTATTTTCTTAATCATCTTCTGACCCCCCTGATTTTTTTCTTGGGGCCCTTTTTGGGGCCCCAACCCCAAGGTTGGTAACCACTGATTAAAAGGATTTTTAAGCAACACTTTACCTCCAGAGAGACATCTCAACAACTACTGACCAGACTTCAGTAACATTTCCTGAACACTTTTCTGCTCCCCAGAGGAGGAACCCTAGACCCTCCCTCCTTTAACACCTAATTAAAGTATCTCACATTTATTTGGTTCTTTTAAATATTTTACATAATTCTATAATAATTTCTATAATGATTATTTATTTCACGCATGTAGTTAATACTGGACATTTGGATGGTCCATCGTATCATACGTATCATCGTATGCCTACATTTACAGTTCCACACATGTATCTGCAGAACAGCATCAGTATGCTGATCAACGCCACACACACACACACACACACAGAGTCCCTTTTGAAGTTTATTAAAATCGCAGACATGTCCTCCCCCAGGTGCTACAGGCCTTGAGAGGAGGGTGAGTCCCTGTTTCTGTTCTCTCTCTGGCCTTGTTTTCTGGAGTTCGTACTGTACTTGTTTTTGTGCGTCCTCAGGTCCCACCAGAGGCCAGATCAGACTACATGATATCAGCCTGATAACGGGCCGACCCGACATTCGTACTGCTTTTATCTTCTGTATTGAAAGACATCAGTCCGCAGCATCTGTTTCTTGGGATGTCTGTGTCTGTCAGTCAGTCAGTCAGTCACCACTTTGGTGCAGACCGAAATATCTTAAATGAAATTGGCCATGAAATTTGGTTCAGACATTCATGGTCCCCAGAGGACGACTCCCTCTGACTTTGGTGATCCCCTTGGCTTTTTCTCTGGTGCCATCATCAGCTCAGCCTTTGTTTGTCCAGTGCTTTTGTTTCCCTGCGTATGTAACAGTTTAGTTTTCTTTACAGTGACCCTTACAGCCTCACGGCGTGTAAACTCCTACATCGTGTCCACACAGGAGGTGTTTCAGTCGGCCGTCTCTCGTGTGTCTGATGGAACAGATACATTTCTCTTTTAATCAATCCAGCTGTCTTCACAGACTGCGTAACAGCTCACTTTTCACTGGCTGTATTCGTACGTAATTGCAACATGAAGCATATTTGCCTGAACACATCCTGCGTGGACACACAGACGGAGAACTGAAGCTGCTGCTGCTCTGCTAACGTGCTGCTAACCCTACGCTTCCCGTGTAGACACGGCGTTTGTCTTGTTTTGTCTTCTTTCACCAAGTTTGACGATGTGTTGGGTGACGTCGACCAATAAGAGCACAGAGAGCTCTTAAACTGTGAACATGGTGACGAGGAATAATGATGTTGGTGCTGCCATCACCTCTGTGCACACCGTGACAGGCAGCAAGCTCTGATTGGCCGGGGTCCAACATGTAGTCTGTCATGTCTCTGAGCCAAGTCACAGCAAGAATTAATAACTCTATGATCGACTAATCCGATACTCTCGCCATCTCCAGGCATAAATGTCATGTAGTCTGATCCCCGCATTGTGATGATGGTCTGTGGTCTAGAGTGAGATTACGGCTACTGGCCAGATTTACATAAAATCTGCTGTGGATGTTTATGGTCCCCATAATAATAATTAAAATATATATATTATGGCCCACATGGGATGCTTCCTCATGATTTACACAACCTTGTCCCCTAAAACACAACTAACCGTTGATTGTTGGACAATTTAATGCCAACCATTACGTTTTTCTATCTTTGGTCCAGAAAGATCTGAAACCATCTAAACTAAGATGGTGAATCACATGTTAATGTGTCCAACATTATGACTCCTAGCTAAAGCATCAGCATGTGAGCATTGTCATGCTAAACATCAGTGTGAGAGTCATAGTGAGCATGTTAGCATGCTGGCGTTAGCATTTAGCTCAAAGCACTGCTGTGCTGAGTCCAGCCTCACAGAGCTGCTAGCATGAATGCAGACTCTTAGTCTGTCACGGTTGTGTTTAGAGTCTCACAGCTCTTGGTTAAAGTTCAGTAAAGATGATGGTTTCGGTTAAATACTGAAAAACTCAACACTGACTTTGAAGCACACGACAGGATGTGTTGACTTTTTCAATATTTAACCGAAACCACCATCTTTCCCACCTCAAGTGTTTTAGTTTCCCAAACCTGCAGTAAGAACAGGTGGGACGCAGGACCTGAACCCTGGTGTCAAAGTCCAGTTGAAATCCTCAGAGGATGAACCCTTTCCCTAAATATGTGACATTTTCTGTAGCATTACTCTTTACCAGAGATATCCCATGATTTAAGGGCCAGATTTCCATGAACCTTCTTGATCTTATTCCTGCTCCTCAGAGGATGAACCTTTTAGATTTGAATGACCCTGTGACCTTTCCTCTAGCGCCACCCTCAGGACAAACTTTACAATATTAGCTCCACCACTGGTAACTACTGGCTCTAAGAATAGATCAATCATGTGGTCTTTAACCTACATTTTAAGTCCTACTAATAATGTATTAAGGCTCAAATTAGTGTCGAGCACCTTCTTTTCTCTTTGATGTCAGTCCACTTTGTTTAAACTGCTTTATGAATATAAATCTATATATTTACAGTCATTACAAAGTTAATTAAATCAGATGAAACTTGATTGAGCCTGTGGGGAAACTGGGTCGTTGCAGCAGCAGACGACAGTCACAGGACACAGCAACGAGACAAACAGAATATAAATAGACTCAGAGCAGAAACACAGTTACAGCGTTAAATACAACTGCGGAAGTACTTGTATGGAGGGAGATGGATGTAAAAAAACTGAATACAACAAAGTGAAAGAGAGGAAACAAAATAAACAGACACCAAAGAGTATGAAATATCAAAGTTCATGTAACAGAGGAAATGTGCTGTTCTTGATCCCCATCTGTCTTCTGGTCTCTGAAGTGTATTGATGTCCTCTGGTGTTCACTGCTATTTAATGTTTGTATGTTTGTATCCACCAATCATGTTTGAGCAGGCTTTGGTTACATGCAGGTAAACAGTCGGTGTGGAGAGCGAAAGAGGTGGAACGCGTTGGCCGAAATGCAATCTCGGAACCCATCGGCTGTCGTCTGACGGTGACTTAGCTTTTTATCAATCTCTGAACCCTAGAGATTTGCTTTTTATTAGCTTTTTTAAATTGATCTGCCTTCAAATCGTCCTCAGACGATAGCCGATGGGTTCCAAGATTGCTAATCGGACTGTAAACAATGATGGCGCACATATAAGGAAGTCTTGGCCCAGATATCCGTCATCCGTTATCTGGATATCCACTGGCTACACCGGAGGCTAAATCAGGGATGGGCAAACTTTTTGACTCACGGGCCACAATGGGTTCTAAAATTTGACAGAGGGGCCGGGCCGCCTGTTCCTACGTTGACTGCTTGCTAGCATAGTTGGCATGCTTCGTAGCAAAGTGACGGCTGATATTGTACTCTTTGAAAACCGCAACAGTTTCTTGGCATATTAGGCATACAGCCTTTTATCGGACTTCAGTGAAAAAATATTTTGTTGTTCACTCCGTATTAATCTGCTGTGATGGAATATGCCAATAAAAATCATCAAATTTAAAAACCTCTCAGTAAACTGGCAGCCATGATGAAGATGATAATATGGGGAACAGAATATTAATCTTGCATTAACTTTGTTTTGGTTAATTTTGGTATCATTTATACTTCAGATTATCTGTACATGACTCGAACGACAGGTCTGGACCACTCATGAGTCAAAGATAAAATTCAAACCACGAGAAAATTAATGAATGCGACAAATTGTCTTAAATCCCTCATACGTGCCACTTAAGAACAAATCTGTTGGTGCGAGTGGTTCTTGCATGAGGCCCTTTGTTTCTAAATGACCTCAAACAATAATTTATTATAACTTATCTGCCAACACCAACACCATTATATCTGCAATATATGATATCTGTTCTATCGCTGTAGCTCCTATGGTAACCAGTGTAGACGGCCCGTAATAGAGTTGACTCTTTGTGTGTTTATATCTCGTTTAGTCACAGTGAAGCTAAACACGTCTAAAAACTGCTTCAGTGTGACGTCTCAAACATTTCAGCAACTTGACTGAAACGAAACTGAGTTGCTCAAACATCTCGACATAATGTTTGACTAACAAATACATTTCAAAATTCACCTCACTCACTTGAGTCCCGCTTCGTTCAGCCATGAAACATGGCAGAAATCCTCCAATGTCGAGGTTTAGGAAAACATAGAAATATGTTGTGTAAATGTGTTTCTGTTTCATTGACGAGAAACATTAACAATAAGATATTTGCACTTGTTGACCCTCGACAACTGTGTTTTTATTCTGTCTTAAAATTAACACTCTGATGATTGAAGTTTAAATGAAGCATCTTTAAATATCTGATTTTTAAATCACAACCAGAATAATTAGCATTTTTAACCAACCTTCTCACGCACAAACTCAGTGTTACAGGATGAAACATCGTTTTACTCCTGAGAATTCTTTTATTCTTCTTTTTCTTTTTTCTCCATTTCTTCTCCCCACCTCTCTTTGCTTCATTGTTTCTGCTGCTCCTCCTCCTCCTCTTCCTCGTCCTCTCTGTATTTAACTGCAGTGGTTTATCTGCAGAATCTCTCTCTAAAGCTGTCGACCAGCTGCAGGTTTCAGCTTCCACTCTGAAAATGAATTTACATTCAGAGCCTCATCTGCCTTATACTTTCCATTTTAATGTTCTGGTCGACCCACAGACCCTCTTATCTTCAGAGCCTCCAATAAGGTCAACAGCACAAAAAGCTTAATTTCCCTCTGAGCGTGCACCCATCAGGGCCAATGCTCCTTCAGTTATTTATTTTTTCTATCTTCCTCTGAGGGAAATAATTTCTCTGCAGCTCTGCTTTTTGCTAACACTAGCACATCACGTGTAAAAGTGCACAGTAAGCATTAAACAGTCAAATTTCAGTCCAGCACTGAGTTTATCTGATTGGTTCTCAGGCTGCAGGACACTGCTGGGCAGACATGTTGAAATCAGAATGTTTTTTATCAAGTTTGAACCAAACGGATCTGAAATGTTATCGTGAGTGTCTGTCAGCTAAAGCAGACTGTAGGTAGGGCCAGCCAAAGGTTTTTGGGACCCTCAGCAGAATTTTAAATTCCCCACAATCAATGAACTTGAAAGGGACAGGGAGGCTCTAGTGAAAGACACTATCCAGTTGCATTATGGGAAATGTAAGTTCCAGTGTTCTGGACTAAAAGTCAGGATGACTCCACCTCTGCTGCACAGATTTGGACCATTCTCTCTGTCTGTATGGAAGTGAAATACACATTTTTGGATTACTTCTTTAAAACTAAGATATTGCAATGAAACAAACTAAACTATTCTATTCAGTTTTATTTATAGCTCCAATTCACAACACTTCCTATAGAGCAGGTCTACACCATACTCTTTATAATACAGAGACCCAACAAATCCCAAAACCAAACTGAGTCTAAAGTCATGATAGCAGCTCTGTGATGCCGGTTGTAATCAGTAAACACAGAGTCCAGCTGAGGCTGATGGGAATGTCATTAGTTCTGAAGGTATTTGGTCATAAATCAAAGTACTGGACACCATAAAACTTTGACCCGATGATGGCGCTAGATGAAAAGTCAGAGGATCACCAAAGTTATTATAATTCATCCTGAATGGAACATCAATGTCTGTAGAAAATGTCATGTCAGTCCATCCAATAGTTGTTGAGATATTTCAGTCTGGACCAAAGTGGTGGACAGACAAATAGACTGACACTGAAATCCATAGAGCCGGCAGCATGGTTTAAAATATGATTAAATTAAAGAGAGGAATCCAGAGAACATTAAACTTATGATGGTTCCACACTTTCCCCTGACATTTATTCATGCATCTCCGCATTGTCTGACGGTATCACATATATGTTCTGTACCTGCTCGTTCCAGCTCTTCGGTTACGCTGAGTCAAAGGTTCCCTGTGGAGCTGCAGCTGTTTTCTGATGCATTAATACAACCTTATAATGCTGCCTCGGGTACCCTAAAAAGTACAATTTGTAGATAACGACTTAACTGCTCTTAAGGTTTATCTAAGGACAGACAGGTAGACAATGTAGCTTTTTCTGTCATATATAATTTGCAGCCTGATCTTAAATCTAAAGGCGAAGTGACACATTTTCTATTTTCGTCAATTGTTTTTCAGCAGTAGCCGGTACAGTCGTCACAGATACAGTGGCAGCTACTGTCACTGTAACTGACAGACACTAACAAGCTGTTTGTAGAATCGGCTGAATGGAGAAACCTTCCTCCACAGTCTGACAAATACACCTTCTGAAGGAAAAACAAACAAAAAAAAACTAACGTCAAGGTGTTTCTCAGGGACATCTGCTGATTAGCGAGATATGACTCTCCAGACCCGAGTCCAGATTGAATCTGGTTTTTATGATTATAATGGAGTAAACAAACATTGAGAGAAGATCGCAAGAAATTTGTTTGTTTGGAGCAAAAAAACTAAACTTTGATAAATCACATCTGGAAGGATCATGTTGGATATGAAGTCTCACAATGTTCCTTTTTAATGATTTTCAGAATAAGAGTACTGACTGTTTTTTTGAGACTGTCCTCACCAGAGAAACCAATCCTTTTGCTAGACTAGAACATTTATATTGGACCATTTTGGCAAACTCTGCATTACGTACAAAGGATTTCTCATTACAATATCTGTGCATGGAAACTATGGCTGTTAAAAAAAGAAAAGAGAATTTTAATTACACGTCTGGAATGGGATACAAATTATGAGATTACTGAGGAAGTTCAAGGTTTATGAGGAGAAGAGCTTCCTTGTTAGACATGAAGAGGTTCTCTGAACACATGAGGAGTATAGGTGTTTTAGGAGGTGAAGGAGGATCCAGACATCCTTGAGAACGTTGGGCACATCCTTTAGAAGGATCCAGAAGTCCCTGAAGAAATTGCAAGGGTCTGTAAATAGGTTCTACATGTGGCATTCTTGATGTCTACTAGAGATTCCTAAGGATGTTCCAGAGATCTTTGAGGAAGTCTAGAGGTTTTGAGGAGGATCCTGGAGTCAAACGGACTTCCCTGTTATCCACAAGGAGGTTCCAGGAGATCGATGTTCATTTCCCATCTCTTACCAACAGTCAAAGTTGGTTTCTTTTAACCACGACCACGTTCATTCTCTTACTTAACCAAGTAGTTGTACTTGCCTTAACTTACTCTAACCGTAACCATAGAGGTGGCAGATCTGAAATCGTTCATATGAATAATTTTTGTTTGATTTTCTTCAGTTTTTTACTTGTGGTCAACCTACATGGTTGCTTCTCATTTAAAGAACTAAAGCAAGTTGTGTTTGTTCCCAGTGTGACTCACCATGTGAGTCTTCTTGTGGCCAAAGTCCTCACAAGACTGCACTCACTGCAGCAGCTCCTCCAAATGAAATGAGGCAATCTCTCTGACTGGTGGCTTTCCAGTTCAGATGCTGCACATGCTGCAAACTGGTCTGGCTGGACAGATTTCAGTGATTTTAAATTAAGTTAGTGGAGACGAGCCCAGTCTGTCACTCTGCCCACTGCTGCTGGAAACCAGTTGACCACAGCTTCCATCCGGCCCTCTGCCCCGAGCAGCAGCAGGAGATTATATAAAGAGATGTGAGTGTGTTTCATGTTCTTATATCCCGGTGGGGACTTTAACCTGAATGCACATTAACCCGTGGGGACAGAAATTGAGGTCCCTGTGGGTAGAGACTGCTTTTTGAGGGTTAAGACTTGGTTTTAGGAAACAGGTTACAATTAGGTTAAGGGTTAGGCACTTAGTTGTGATGTTTATGGTTAGGGTAAGGGGCTAGGAAAAGCATTATATCAATGACTGTCCCCCACGGGGATAGTAAAACAAACGTGTGTAAATGGTCTTAATTGAGGCTGCTCGCTCCTCTCAGTCACTGCAATGGTTTGGCCTTGTTTGATTTGTGAGTCATGTCGAGCCAAAGGGGAGGTGCTGGTCTGAATGGTGATGAGGGGACGATGAACTGAACTGCCTTGTGTGTGTGTGTTTGTGTGTGTGTGTGTGTGCGCGCTAACTCTAGATTGAGGGGTTTTGCCTCAAAACAAGCTGTATGTGTGTATATCCTTGAGTGTGTTTTTGCAAATTCACAAAAGCGTTTGTATTTTGCGTGTGTGCGCCTGTGCATGCGTCGTGCGTGTGTGTTGGATCAATAAGCTATCATAACAGAACAGTTGGCTGCTTGTATCAGCTCCCCATAGACTGTTAGAACACAACGCACTGCTCTGAATTAATGCATGGCTGTGTGTGTGTGTGGTGTTGATGCAGATTAGTCTCCATCTCTGTTTCCTGTCCTCATCTGTCCTCCACCCCTCCCCTTTGATTGCTGCAACACTCTCACACACAAACACAGTCATCATGTCTGTATTGAGTTGATCGTTTATTGCTTATGACTGCTGAATATTCAAATCTTCAAAGCAATGGTTTTTAAAGCAGAGACCCAGGGTCTTTCAGGGGCTCCAGGAGTCCTTGAGGGGGTTCCAGGGAAATTCCAGGAGGTTCTTAGGGTCTTTTATAGAGGTTAACTTAAGGCTCCTGTCATTCTTGATGAGGTTGAAGGGAGGCTGTAAGGAGGATGCAGAAGTCTTGGACGAGGTCGCAGGCGTCCTTGAAGAGGTTCTAGGTTGCCATGAAGGAGGTTTCAGAGAGAACTAAAGATGTTGAAGGTTGTTTAGGAGGATCCAGAGGTCCCAGAAGGGCCCCTCTTTCACTCATGAGGTGAGGTACAGATATACTAAAATTTTAAGGGGTAAAATAGAGGTGTTTTTAAGTGTGTGTACAGAGAATTATCAGCTGAATCTGCAGCTCCCCTCAGCTTTACGGAGCGTTATACTGAGTTTCAGCTCATTGTTTATCTGTCCAGCCACAACTGTACTGTTTTGGTTCCCTCTCAGCGCTCTCACAGCGCCATTTTCAGAGAAAAAGCTGTAAAAAGCCACCGTACACTACCTGCTCAGCAGCAAACAGCAGACTGACATATTTAGAGACCAGCTGGTGAACATAGTGGAGCATTTAGCAGCTAAAGAGCCAGATATTTCCCTCAGGAGTTGGTGGAGACCGAAAACAGAGCTAAAAGAGAGAGAATATTGGACTTACATTCATCAGGTGACACAAACTCCACTCCTGAATGAAGGATCATGTTGCTACGTAACTGCTGGAAATGGAAATAAGCTAGTGTTTGCTAATATGTTCGCCATATCAACTTGAAAGGTGATGATATGTCAGTGTTGTGTTCACAACTTGTTTCTGCTAAATAAAAAGTGGACAAAAAAAATCTGTTATTGCAGATTTACAGGTAAGGATGTTCCAGAAATCTTTTAGAAAGTCAAGGCGTCTTTTAAGCATGTTTTCAGGAATTTCTAAAAGGGCTCTAGTTATTCTTGAGGAGGTTTTGGGTTACGATATGGAGGATGATGGTGCTCACTTGAGAGGTTTGAAGGAGACTTTGAGGAGGCTAAGAGAACCTGGGTTGCGCTTGATGGGTACGAGAGTGTCTCTTAAGAAGTTTCAAGGTTTTGCTAATAGGACTGTGGAATTCTTAATGGGTACCAGAGGTCGTTAAGGACGTTTCAGAGATCTTTGAGGAAGTCTTTGGGTCTTTGAGTAGGATCCAGGAGTTCTTGAACAGCTTCCATCTTATCCATGACAAGGTTTCAGGGATTCAGAAGGAGTTTCCAAGTGAAAATTAGCAGTTTCTAAAAGTATGTATCTTGTTTTAAAAAGTTTTAAGCACTTTCTAGGAGGATGAAGGGCGGTCGAGGAAGTCTAAGGAAGTTTTAGGTGTTCCTGAGTATGGTACCGATGTCAAAGAACTAGTGGCAACAAAGGCCGACTGTTGCGTCGCCTCACATCGCCTGTGTCTTGGCTAAAAAGGGACACTAAAACACACCGCACCGACTACAGCGAACAGCCAACTTGCACGTACGCTCTGCGCCTGCACGAGCGGTAATAGCTCTCCATACCAGCAGGTGGCGGTAGTCTGCATTCAAAAAAAGAGCACCGGAAGACCCAGGACTGCGGATATAAACAGAAGCAGCCCCATGAATGTAGGTTTACCAGCTTTCGCTTAGACGGTTTCCTAGAACAGCTGCTTCTAATCGAGAAAATGTGTGTGTCAGGTCCTTAATGGTAAAGTGTTCTTGACACGTGCCACATGACACTGTGGTTTTAGGATGGTCCAGAGATTATTGCTAAGGTCAGGGGTCTTTGATAAGGATCCAGATCTCATAGAACGTGTTCCCTGATTTCTATGAGAAGGTTCCAGGGATCTTTCATTGTTTACTGAGGAAATGTCTGACTGCTTCTGTTTCTCGACCTCTTCTTAGAGTTGTCACTGTGTGTCACAAATATTGGCTTAGTGACTACAATGTTATTATTACTGATAGAACTAATGGTTAAAACTACGAAAAACCAAAGTTGTGACGAACCAGAATTATCCTTTAAGTCAAGTAAGTGTTCAGTGATGAAAATTAATAGTACTTGTAGATTTATTCATCTTTACAAGGCAGCAATGAATCTGTAAGTTTCCATTCCAGTGTGTGTTTAGCAGGAGGAGAGTTGGCATAGAGCGAGGAGGAAAAATAGATTTAGAGAGGGAACAGTGAGAGAGAAAGGGGTGGAAGAGGTGGGGATGGCTGAGCAGCAGGAGGAGGGTGAAGAGAGAGATGATGATGATGATGATGATGAGAGAGCGAGGCAAAGATGACTGGGAGGAGAGAGAGAGAGAGGGAGAGAGAGAGAGGTTGATAGAGAGAGTAATCGAGGTTGGAGTGTATAACAGTGCTGTTGGTCGCTCTCAGCCTCAGTATCACAGCAGCCGGCTGACACACATACACACACCTCATTTTCTGGATATCGTTACAGCAAACCTGAAACTAAGACGACACACACTTATTCTCTCTCTCTCACACACACACACACACTCTGCTTTACATGTGGATTTATCTCTGTGTGTGTGAAGACTGAAGTATGGACGATGTTGCCGCCGGGTTAGTACGCTCTCTCACTCTGTGTGTGTGTGTGTGTGTGTGTGTGTGTGTGTGTGTGAGAGATCTGGTGGTGTCTCGAGTGTTTGGTCACGGTTTCTGACAGCTGAGTTATGAGACAGCTGACTGTGTGTGTGTGTGTGTGTGTGTGTGTGTGTGTGTGTGTGCGTGCGTGTATTTCCACCATGTTTCTGTCAATATATTGAGTCCAGGTAGAGGTCACCTTTAACCTGTCTGCATGTCTGTCTGCTCGTCTGACTACACATACACACACACACACACACACACACACACACACAGAGAAACAGGTGGGTACAGACTTCTACACATCAGGGTTATGCTGCATTATTTGTGTGTGTGTGTGTGTGTGTGTGTGTGTGCAGTGAGACAGCAAACAGCATGTGACTATTCATTCAACCGTGCACATCAAGGTGTTTTTTGTGTGTGTGTGTGTGTGTGTGTGTGTGTGTGTGTGTGTGTGTGTAGTTGGTGATGACGAGCACAGATTGACTTGGCGGGCTCCCCCAGGTGATGCTGAATCACTCATTCAGTCTCCCCACACACACACACACACACACACACACGTCTCTGTGTGTCTCTCAGTATTTTTGTCAAATGTTCTGCGTGCATCTGCATGAATCACAATAATAGTAGGTTACATCCGTTATTACAAAAATAAACAAAATACTGTGAAACTTGTGCTGCACAGAATAGATTGAGCTGTTTGTTTGTAAATGCATTATCTTTATGTGAGGATAAAGTACGTGTTAGAATAGGTATTTACATTCAAAGAGGAAGTGTACAAAATGTGCTAAAATACTTCGACTTGATTGTTTTCAGGATATAATATTATAAGAATATTCTAGCCTATAATAATTTCACTATTTCTGTGACACCAGTTCTTAGTCTGTGCTTTTATTTATCCGCTTTGACTATTAAATGGTGCTTTACGTTACTTAAAAACCGTTATATTTCGTCATTTTTATTCTGAATGTTAGATGCGTACCCCATCTTCATGATTTCCTGATATCCATTCCATCCAGTTTAGTAAAAACGTTGTGTTTTGAACATGGAAGTCGATTCCTGACCTTTGGGAGCGATATACTTTATGTACCAAAATAATGTAAGCTTAATGGTCCAGTTACCAGCTTTCAGAGCTTTCGGTTGCATTTCACTGTCTTCATTCAGCGAATAGAGCTGACTCTATTATATCATACTATCTCTTCACCTCTCACAGCTGCAATTTTTAATAAGTTGAATTTTTTAATTTTATTTTGATTGACACAACAGGAAATAGCAACCAACGGTAATCTGCCCTTATAGGCAGAAGTGCTGCAGTGCTGGTTTTGTTTTTTCACAGGTGCTTCGCAACCTCACATCACTCCAGTCCAGCCAATCAGTTTCCCAGCATGTACTTCACGGACCTTCTTCGCAGCAGACATTTTGGCTTGTCAAAGCAGGAAAAGCACAGGTGTAATTGATGACATTAAAATCGACTGCATCCCATTTAAGTGAGGTGATTCCAGGGTCCTGGTGTTGTGCGTGCTGGCTCACTGGCATGACTTACCGGGACACCTGATGGAACTGAGCCAGCGTTAATTAAATTTGTTTCACCTGTGCTTTTCCTGCTTTGACGAGCCAAAATGTCTGCTGTGAAAAAGGTCCGTGAAGTACATGCTGTGAAACTGATTGGCTGGATTGGACAGACACCCTACAAACAACATGTAGGGTGTCTGTAGCATCTGCCAAGTTACTGTACACCCATCCATCCATCCATCCATCCATTTTCTGCCGCTTATCCAGGCCTGTGACGCTGTGACAGCAGACTCACCAACGTAGCCTAGAGCTCCTTCTCCCCCACCACATCCTCCAGGTCCAGAATCCAGAGGCGTTCTCGGGTCCAACAAGGCCTCCAAATTAAACCAAAAAACAAGTTGTTTGTCAGTACCGTCTAAAACGACACGTAGAAGTGTTTTCTGATATGACGCCTGCCGCTATCAGCAGGACGGCATCACTTGTCTGTAGGCTGGAATATCCCATGTGCTGTTCTTAATGGCCTGAAAACGATCGAGTGTTAAGGTTTGGTTAGGCACCAAAACGACTTGGTTAGGTTTAAAGAAATATCATGGTTTGGGTTAAAATAAGTACTTCGTTTTACTCGTCATGGTTACAATAATAAACATGTGGTTAAGGTTATGATTAAAAGAAGCCAACGTTGACTCGCTGTAAACCGAGATGTCCTGACATTTTGTTGTCTCATCCATCCACCCGGACCTCGTCCCTCTGTCGCTCTGTAACATCACCGGACTTCCTCCTTTTTTTACCGTCATAATTACTACGGCTGCCAGAGGGCGCTGTCACTTGAACCTCAAACCATGATCTTTCCCTAACCCTAACCAAGCTGTTTGGGTCTAAACCAAACCCGACCTTAACCAAAGCGCTGTCAGTTCATAAAGCAGATTTATTTTTCAACAGTTTTTGAAGGAGCAGACAAACAATAGAGGCGTCAGATTTAGATTTTATACAAAATCAGATCAGAAAACAAGTCTGTGTTGTTCTGGACAAACGATGGGTTTTGATGTTTAATTTGGTGGACTTGTTGATCCTTTTAATATGGTGCTGATGCTGGTTCTTGTGCTTATACTGGTGACACTGGAGCTGTTCCTGTTTCTCTGCACAGAAACTCTGCTGCCTTCAGTCTGTTGTCGCTAACTGGACCAGTCCAGGCAGATTAGTGCCACCTCCTCTGGGAATCTGTGTGTGTGTGTGTGTGTGTACTTGCTACATAGTGAGAACTACAACATGTTTTTTTTACCTACATAGTGAGGACATTTTTGGAAAGCGAGGACATTTTGAGGCCGGTCCTCACAACTTCAAAGGGCTGTTTGAAGGATAAGACTCAGTTTTCAGGGTTAGGTTAGAATTAGGTTTTGGTTAGGGTAAGGGGCTGGGGAATGCATTATGCCAATGACGGTCCTCACAAAGATAGAAGTACAAGGTTGTGTGTTTGTGTGTGTGCGCGCAGAAGCAGCAGGCTAAGCTACTGTTGCATTGCAGTGACCTCCACGAGCTACTGCAGCACTGCTACATACACACTGACGGAGGATGACACAGTCTGCTCTGTTTAGCTCTCTGCTCAGCCTTTTTCTTTCTTTCGACCGCACAGACGGAGGAAAAATGAAATCTTTCCTCATAACACAAAACACACCAAAATCTGCTGCTTTTAAACAAATGCACAGACCCAGCGCCCCATCAGTTTCACATGCAGTGAAACAGATGAGAGACGTGATCGCTGTGAGGTGCTCGGCCTCAGACGGCCCGTCCAAACTGTGACTGTTTTCTGAAATATTTGGATGTTATATATTTGTGTGTACGTTTGGGTAGTTTAGATTCGTCTACAGACACCAAACTACTGCAGGGAGTCAGACACGTAGAGTAGATCACCCACGCTGTAAACATTAATCAGAATCAGAATCAGAAATACTTTATTGATCCCCGAAGGGAAACTCTTTGTTACAGCAGCTCGCCTTTACGTCAGTGCACACAGGAGGAAGCACTAGAAAACAATATGATACACTATAAACACTATAAAACAGGTCAGAAATAAATTAAGTATCATGTCGGTATAAGTATAAGATAAACTAAGTGTCGAGTACCAAGTGGGTTTACTGGTTGATGATGAAAGTACAGTATAAAATACAATGTAACTAATTATGTAATAAATAATAGTAATAAGCGGAGGTGCATGTACTGGCGAGAGTAATTGAGGTATATAGTATCAGTAAAGGCTCCTTTCAGGGTTCCTCAGTTTGCCACAGTTCTCTGAGGAACTTGGGGTAGTTAATCAGGTTCCTTGAGGAACCCTTTTTCCAGCATGGTCTGGAACCATTTCCTAACCGTTTGAGGTTCCTCAAGGAACTTCAGCTCATTTGGGGCTGTTATTGCTACCGCTGCAACTACTAAACCAGAAGATTACAACACCACACCAAACTTAATTCGAGGATAATTTATTCAATGTTTTTTTCTGTAGTACCTTAAGAATTTAAAGAATACGAGGTGTCAAATTAATAAAAAACATTACATAAATAAATGATTAACAAATTAAACAAAATAAATAATCAATAAATAAGCAAATAAATAAACAAGACAAGAATTTACACAAGTAGTCCTGAAATTACTTTCCAATTTCAAAAGCATTTGACGACTTTTACTGGCTCGCTCGTCGCCACCAGATGAGTCATTTCGCGGCCAACACAGAAATCCACACTTCTAGTTTTGATAGAGGACATTCATTTAAGTTATTTATCAAGTAAAAATATATTTGACTGTTACAGATGCCAGAGGGGTAGGGGGGTCGGGATGGGAGAAACAGGATCGTGTGTGAACCAGAAAGAAGAAAAACATTAATCATTCATTTCATTAAAATCATTCCTCGTGGTAATTACATTAATATTTAAATGTACGTTCAATCATGTGACTGTAAACATGTACGAAACAAATATTTGAGCAGAATTTAACTGTCGTGGAGCACAACCCACACACACATAAGTAAAAGTTCACACATAACCAACGATCTTGACAGAATACCGCGATCAGCTTACAAACTGTCAGTTACAAACACTGCAGAGTATATAACTGATTTATAGCAGAAAGAAAGTTATATTTACCTTACCTGGCTTAACGCTAAAGCTGCTAGTGAAACAGACACAAGGATATGAGGATTAACGATAGCTAGCCGATAACGTTAGCCGCCGGTTTGCTTTTTCCATTTTCCAGATTTACAATGAAGTTAGGGTAGATGAGTGACATAGCTAAAGTTAGCATTATACAGCCGTTAGCAAAGGTTACTCGAAGCACCTTCAATGTAATTTTAAGCTCCTTGGGTAGCCTGTTGGATATTCGTGGCGCTTTTAGTTTTTCCAGCGCAGAGTCGCACAGTTTTAGGGATTTTTGATAGAACCAGCAGGAACAGGAGAGTCGATGGTTTGTGCTGCTGCTGTTTTATTTCCAGCAGCTTTTCCACTTGAGTTCAGGCTTCAATCCTGAAGATGACTCCATCTCACACACACACACACACACACACACACACACACACACACACACACACACACACACACACACACACACACAGGTAAGCCCTGTTTCTGTCCTATTTCACCCTCCAGGGCACATTACTATTACTGCCAGTTACGTTAGCAGCACAAACACACTCTCAGACTGCTGGTGCATCTGAGTGTGTTGGATTTAATCCCAGCAGTAAATACTGAATCAGGAGCAGCTGTCTGTCTGTCTGTCCCTCATGTTGTTGGATTGTATCAGCTGACAGATTTTTGTTTTCATGCTGCTGTTCAGCTTCTCTGATTTTGACTGTTTTTACGTCGACCCTCCCGAGTGTTCAGTGTCCTTTTTATTGGACAGTTGATCGTAGCCAGACTGACAGGAAACAAGCGGCGGGTGAAACGGAACCAGGGAAGTTGCATTTTAACCACTTGCCCTCCAGGACACCTCAGCATCAACTGTGTCGGCACAAATATAGGACGATATTGTTTTCTTGAAACTGCGTTTGAAAAAGTGGGGGTCATCTTATATCCAAAGACTAGACAGTTAAGTGTTCACAACATAGACCGTATATAAAGATTATATTGTATATTTATATACAGTCTATGCTTCACAACATCAGATATTCTTGAATAGAGAGAGTGCTGCTGTAACGCCGGCTCCTACAAAGAGTGTTGCATTATGGGTTGTTTGTAGCCTTAACGTTTTGGCTGCTGCCCGACAACATTGATGATCTGTATTTTGAATCGGTGACGGCAGGGCCCAACGCTGCGGCGGGGGCTCCTGGCTCCATCCAATCAAGCGGCAACCTCCGAGGCTGAAAAATGAAGCCTACAGGAAGTGCCAAAAACCGCTGTTCCTCGGCTTCATTCGGCCCGCCTCAGCTCCACCCACGCTCCACCTCTTTGCCCATTTTTGGATTAGACGGGAGCCGGCGGAGTCAGGCGCTGCCAAGATGGCGTCGGCCGGAGCCGCCACCCTGAGCTTCACACCGGCTCTTCAGAAACCGACGCGTGACGTCTCGGAGACTAGCTTCATGTTTTATACGGTCTATGCCTCCGATCCTTCCAGCCTGTACAGCGCAGGCTGCTGCTGTCCAAGCTGGAATAATCATCACGCAGCTCGACAGAGCGAATTGTATCTTAGAAAAGAGGGAACGCAATATGACACGATTAAAATAGCAGGTTTTGCTAACTAGTATCATAAACGTTGTTTACTGTCCCAGACCAGATAATCAAACTTTGAACTTTGACCCCAGTAGTTTATCTGTCTGCTCTCTGCTGGTGCAGAGTTGTGTAATTCATCAAATTCAGATACCAGTAAAATGAGCCCTTGTATCGTTTCCCTCGCCGTGTTACCGTGACGACCACAGAAAACACAGCGAGGGAAACGATATAAGGGCGGCGGCAAGTTGGAAAAAGTTGAATCATCATAAACTCCGAATACAACGGCAAATAGCTGTGTGCGTTCACGAGAGCGGCAGCCGCCCTCCCTCTCCTTCTTCAGAGTTCACCAGCCCTAAAAGTGTTACATTAGCCGAGTTTAACCTGCGGTAGTTTCTGAAGGCTCCTGTAACGGGTTTTTCTGACAAGTGAAAACGAGAAACTGTACAAACAGACTGGAGAATGAATCATCTGTCAGGCAGCTGCTGCCACAGCGGATGAGGAGCTCAACAAGACGTCTTCCAGAAGCCCGACAGGAGAGTGTGAGAGTGTGAGACTGATGGATAAATGTGGGATTCACGTTCTGATTTAATGAAAGTGTTTTCATGTTTCACTCTTACCAGAGAGAAAGGGCTTCAGGGATGAGGACTCTCTTCTCCTTGGATTATTAGCATCTCAGGGCAACTTACAGTACGAGTGTGAAAGTGTGTTGTACCTTCAAAAAGGCGCGGCCGTCTTATAATCAGGGACGTCTTACATTCGGGCCAATACAATACTCGAACCATTTCGACTGACTGACCTACTCTATCGTCCCCAAGGAGGAATATTTGGGGAGATTTGTTTCCAGTGTGTGCATAGAACGTAGAACATGAAACACAGATGAACCCGTACATAGATTTTACAAGTGGAATCTGAATCTGTAAGGTAACTCCAGCTGTCCGATAAACACAAAGTTAGAGTCGTGCTAGCAGCTGTGTAGACGCAGCCATGCTTTGAGCTAAATGCTAACATCAGCATGCTAACATGCTCTCAATGAAAATGCTAACATGCTGATGTTTAACAAGTATAATGTTCACCAGCTTAATTTAGTGTGTTAGCATGCTAACATTTGCTAATTAGCAGTAAAACACAAAGTACAGCTGAGGGCTGAAGATGAGGGGAACGTGACTGTCTGAACCACATTTCATCACAATCCATCCAATAGATGTTGAGAGATTTGGACCAAAGTGGAGGACTGAGAACATGATCATCCCTACAGACGTGCAGCTAGCGTGGCTGGAAATTAAATAGTCCTCTGAAATTCAGCGGATCCAAAATAGAAAGTCTTAAAAAACGTGTAACAGAAGTATTTTTACTGCCGTTGACCTCTGGATGAAATACACACAGCGTCTGTTGTTGGTTTTATTTGTTCATTTCTATGTATGTAGAAATGTCAACAGTGTCCTTCAGTGTGTGTGTGTGTGTGTGTGTGTGTGTGTGTGAGAGAGAGATAAGTGAATCTAATCAGCATGCCTCACCTTGCTGTCACCTTGTTCCTCTGTGCAGAGACATCATCCAATACACACACTGACACACATGAGGACACGATGCTTTCTCTAATCCTCGTCCACCTGAAACCAGGTCCTTCTCCAGTGGACTAATCGATTAATCGACTGATCGATTAATCGACTGATCGTTTCAGCTCTACATGTGTTTGAGAGCCAAAATCCTGACGTCACTTCCTGTCTAGCTTCTGTGACTCAATACGATCTCTCATTTAGAGGGTTTCTTTCTTTGGTTCTTGGTGAAACATGTTCCTGGGGTTTACTGTCCCAGTTCTAAGATAAATGAGGATCTACTAAAGACTTTGATATTAAAGCCTTTTTAATATCAAGGTCTGTGGTAGATCCTCATTATCCTAACGATTACTTTGTGACCACACAAAAACTACAGCTCCCATGAAATTATTATTTTTTTTTGGCCATTTTGCCTTCATTGGACAGTGACGGCTGCAGATCTGCAGATAGAAACAGGACATGACATGCAGCAATCCGTCCAGCTTTTAAACTGTAATCTCTGCTGTCTAAAAACTTCTCATCCACCTCGACTCGCAGTCCGTGACGTTTCAGCCTCTGGTTTGTGGGCTCGTGGGAAATGGTGTTCGTCAAAGAATAACAATATTAGATGGTTTCTTAAATCTTTATCTATCCAAATGTGGCGAACCACACGACGTGTGGTTGAGTACGGCTGAGTTGGAGGGCGGATTCTTCGTTATTACGGGTCAGTGGATCCCTCACAGAGTCTGTAAACACAGACGTTTGATCCAAACAGCAGCTGTACGTTGACCAGCTGCTGTTTGTACGTAGTCTGGAAGCTACACACACACACACACACACACACACACACACACACACAGTGTAGCTGTAGCTGTATGGAAGCTACAGTCTCTGCGGCTGTATTCACAATGTCACGGTGTGCTCAGCCACATTCAGTGTGTGTGTGTGCTGATTTACTGTGACAAGTCACCTTGCTAGGAGCACATAAACACAAACACACACAGATGGATTCAAATTTCAGGGAAGGGCTAAGAGCAGAGTGTATTTCGGTGTGTGTGTGTGTTGCATTCGTATGCATGTACTCTCCAGTTTTACCTGGAATAACATTATTTTTAGCTGATGACCTCCAAACAGGGTGCGCTGCCCTCAGGAAAGCTCTCCATACACGCCGGCAGCTCTGTTCTTCACTTACAGGAGTGTGTGTTATTTATGAAACAGTCCCGTCGGCCTCGAAGCTCCGTTTTCCTGCAGTCTGAGGAGCAGTGAAGGCTCCTCACAAACTGCAGACTGAACCTTTCCCTGTCAGTTTTATATGTGATGATATTTCAGTCAGAGTGCTCCCTGTTTTCTGATCTGCTCCTGTTTTAATTTCCTGTTGACACGAACTCAACGCCTCCTCCGTGTTCACCTGTTCGTCTTTGTAAATGCAGTATAACGTCCATTTCCACAGCACTAACTCCGTCGGTACAACAGCAGAGTCGCGTCATGCTCGCCACTCTGCTCAGAACAGCAGCGCTGTTTAAATAAAGCTGGATTTGTACTTGAAGCGTTTAACGAAAATGTTTAGATTCATCGTGCCAGTGCACCACGGCGCCAAATGTTATCGTACATTATCAGGTCGTATTGTGCTTTATTTATATCCTCCACAGTAACTGTGTTAATGTTACCGGCGCCAGCCCTAGGGGGAGCTGGACAGTAAATAAACACAGATTTGGTAATAAACACTAAAATAATATCTAAATTGGCTAAAAACAATAATAGACCACAAAATAAACCATAAAGTGCAAATAAAAATACATACTTTAACATTTCTCTTTCACATCTTTACCACATACACACACACGCAGGGCGGCAACATAAAAGAAAAACCGCCTCCGAATGGCGGCAAAACTGTCTCCCTACAGTCTGAACAGTCGGCATGGCGGCTGCCTTAAACTTGAAATTTCGTAACATTTACAATTAAAACTCTCTAAATTTGCACTACTAAGCACTTGAGCGAATTGGATAGCTTGAATAAGGCAATAACACTTTAAGACAGAAACTCGTTCACCCTAAGGACAAGATGCCCACACAGAAACAGAGCAATGTAGTTTACTCTACTCAATGCAGTGAGGAAAACTGCAAAGAACGGTACATAGGTGAAGCCAAACAGCCACTTCACAAAAGACTTTATCAGCACAGACGACACGCTAACTCAGGATTGCAGAGCGCCGTGCATTTGCATTTAAAAGCTACAAACCACACATTTGAAGACAGCGAGGTGAAGAGTCTAAGTAGAGAGAAGAGTTGGTTTGAAAGACGAGTCAAGGAAGCCATTTTTGTGAAAAAAGAAAACCCCTCTTTGAACAGAAATGGTGGTCTGAGATTCAATCTGTCCAAAGTTTACCACAGTGTGTTAACACCGTGGTCAAGCCAATCACATGCTAATCAGGTACTTAACAGTGATGAGGGAGGTGCAGCCAGAAAACAATAGGCCTGATTACTGATCACTGGGCCGTCATGGAAACTATTAGGTCAGTTTCAGGTGAAACTAGGCAGAGTAAACAGCAGATACTCAGGTAGACTCCTCCCTGAGGGCGGGGCTTATGTAACACAGAGTAGCTTAAATTTCTGAGTTCTCAGACCATTTTCACAATTGAGAATGACTTCCGGATGGGAGCCGAAACGTCTTGATTCTGAAAACAGCGTCCAGACGACTGAAACCTTTTCTACGATAGTAACAAATACATTTTACTTTAAACTAAACTCTCTGACACAGTTTGTACAAAACCTTTACACAGCAATTTGAAGTGTGTTTGGACCAAGTTTGAGTTAATAAAATAACTTTTTAGTCATACCTGTGGAGAGACGAGGAGGAGACGAGTTAGTCTCGCCACAGCTTGTTTAATTCTGCACCTTGTAGTTCAGGTAATCCCCCCACATGTTTTTAACCAGGCCTGTTATTTGAGACTGGGCTCAGTGCAACAGAATGGCTTTTTCATGTTTTAACAGATTTTAGAAAACAACAGAGTCCGAGGCCACGGAGGAATAGACGCTCCGTCAGCCCTCGGCTACACAGACAGTAATAATAAAACATTCGGGCTTGGTTTAAGTCTCTGGAGAGGATTTGTTAATAATAAAGAAGGCAAAATAATACTGTACCAGCCTTATCCTGTCAAAGTGAAGTAAAATCTCTACAGTTTAGTCTAAAATGAAGTCCGAACATTAAACACTAAATAACTGATGCGTCTTCGGTCCCTTCACACCTCCATCAGTGCTGCAGCCAGATGTTTATGTCCTTCATCCACCTAGTCTCAGCTGTCCTCCCCTCTGAGACACATTCACGCCTGCAGGACACACACACACACACACACACACACACACACACACACACACACACACACACACACACACACATCTGTCGCACTAAAACAATTAATAGT
The DNA here is from genome assembly GCF_020085105.1 of Siniperca chuatsi. Classification (NCBI taxonomy): domain Eukaryota; kingdom Metazoa; phylum Chordata; class Actinopteri; order Centrarchiformes; family Sinipercidae; genus Siniperca; species Siniperca chuatsi. The sequence continues at coordinate 1,140,063 of NC_058047.1, read as the reverse complement.
CCATTAAGCTGAGTGCATAAATGCACACACACGCACTCACTTCCTGCTAAAACAGTTAAGCTCTCATTAACTTGAGCGCACAAAGTTTGTGTGTGTGAAGGTTGGCCACATGAAACTAACTTGTTTACAACAACAAACCGTTCAACTTTAATTTAATAATGAATAATTAAACAACCTAAACTATAATTCAAGTTTTATCCTATTGATTAAACACAAAATCCTTCGCGTCCTTCATCATCTGCCCAATTTCACTTCCAGTTCTCAGATTGATTTCCTTCCAAGCAGCTGCTTGTGTTCGTTTCAGTCACAGATGACGTCCTTCGAATGATGCGTTGTAGTTTTTGTTTTCATTTATTTTCCTGCTTAACTGACGTACTTCAACAGTAAGTTTGAATTAATGCACGAAACCAAGCAGGTAGTTAAATATTTGTGCTCCTGTGTTTGAAAACCAAAGACGTAACTTTGTGCGAGCTGTGTTGAGTGTTTGACTAACGGACGTTGTGCCTGTTTAATGACGTTATGACATCGTCTCTCCACCTTCCTTGTCCACATCTTATTTAGTGAATGATGTGAGTCAACTAAAGCTGTCAGATAAAGGCGAATGACAGGAACCTTTCACTCAGTGCGTTTCCATCCACCTGTTTTTAAGTGCATTTTCAATTTGCACATGAAGAACCTGAGTGGAAACACCGGAAATTCAAACTAGATATCGCCAGAAAGTGTTTCCTGTTGTGTGAGGTGATAAAGCCGCTGAACGCTACCTGCTCAGCAGCAGCCAGACGCAGTCAGAGAGCAGCTGCTGAACGTAGCGGAGCATCTAGCTGCTAAAGAGCCAGATGTTTCCATCAGGTGACACAGACACGCCTCCTGATGAAGCGTCATGTGACTCTAAGCAGCTGGTCGATCACGTTAGCCACAACTATTTTATAAACTGATGCTTCGGTGTCTTTCTGTTAGTGGCTCATTAAACAGTTTGGTTGAGGTTAGCAGCTAAAATGGTTTAGCTCGGGTTAGCTAATGGTTTATTTTAGGTTCAGGTTATCGAACCGTTTATTAGCTCAAACAGAGTAGAGTAGATTAAGCTAGCTAACCGCTGAATGTTGCTCTAAAGAACATGTGATCGACCAGCTGACTGAAAACACACCAATGATGAACCAACAACTGTCTCTCTGCTGCCGTGCTCTTCGTCGTTCCTGCTCTGCCTCCTTTCACAGCTGTAGGACGGTGTTAGTGCCTTGCTCGAGGGAATTAAACACTCAACCCTAACTGGACCTGATGAGGCGAACACACACCTCCAGCTGCCTGTGTGTGTGTGTGCATTCTCCACCAACCTCACTCAGTCGTTCCCCTTCATTTCTCGCTCCATCACTCTCTTTACATTTGTCATTATCTGCCTCTGTATCTTCATCATCTCACCTCACATGACATCTCCTCCTCCTCCTCCTCCTCCTCCTCTCTGTCTCACTCAGATGATCTGTATCTCATGTTCACGTGATGATGCCAAATGAAACGCTAAAACCGAGTGAGTGTTTAAAGTGTTTGGTGATTACAAGTAATGTGGATTATAGCAGAATAAAATAAGTATCTAAATAAGCATAGAAACAAAATGTATTGTATTTTTTCTTTCTGTATCCCATCACATAAAACACCACAGTGACTTCAAAGCAAGAGTTGTCAGGTGAGTGTGTTTGCTCCTTGCATCGGCACATCTGGCTGCTGTACCTGGATTTCTTCTTCTTCTGTGCGTACTGTGCGTGCTCATGGAGAGAGGCGGCCATGACGATACGTGTTGGCAGTGACAACAAGCACTTGGGTTCGTCCCAAATAACAGGAAAAATGCAGTCATGCAGGTGAATTACTGAGTCTGTCTGCTGGTTGGATGGGCCCCGACCCCCATCTGGGGTTCAGTTTTTGAACGTCACCTTTTCATCCCACTTACGTTTGCAGGCCTGAACACTAAATAGGTTTGGTGTTATCACGTCCCTTCATTCATCTGCCCACGATGGAGTGACTCTTTATCTCTGCTGCTGTTAAAGCACTTTAAAGCCCTCTGAAGTCGACTGTCGCAGCGCTGCTTTCTGCTCGTCTTGTCTGGCAGTTTTGTAAGCAGATGTGAGCACAAATGCTGTAAATGGGACTGTTTTCTTTGGGGTTTATACAGACGCAGCTGTTTTGTGCCTCCTTCAGTTTGAGGTGATTTACTTTGTTCCCCCACTGAACCAGTTTATGTGCGTCCTGTGTGAACGCTGGCTGTTCAGATAACTGCGGTGACCTTTAAATCCCAGAGCAGATGTGAAGTGCTCACATCACAGCTGTCGCTTACAAAACACAAAGACCTTCATATCTGCAGAGCAGCAGCTGTCCAGGAACAAAGACAAGTCTCCTCGTCTTCAGCTTTCTGTTTCAGGAGAAGGTCAGGAACCGTGTGATCTCTCAACCCGAACTCCACAAAGTTTGAGTGAAGCGTTCATCTTTACTGTTTTTTAGCTTTGCCAAATGAGCCCTGAGACCGCCGAATCCTCCGTCAGACTGAGTGATGTTTTTTCGTCCGTTTTAGATTTCGCTCACGTTCGTTGTTTATTTCACGGACTGTTAAGCAGCTTTTAGTTTGACACCAAATTTAATTCCCTGCTTGTCTCCTCTTCTCCCGCCTCCTCTCATCTTCCTTTCTTTCATTTCCTGTTTGTCCTCTCTCCTCTCCCTCTTTTCTCTCTCTTATATAATTGTTTCCTCACCTCCTCTCCTCCTGTCCTTCCTCCTCACTCCCTCTATTTCCTCCTCTTTCATTTCTCCATTTGCGTCTTCTCCTCTCCTCCCGTTGTTTCCTTCTCATATGCAGATTCTTTTCTTTGATCTTGTCCTCTTTTCCTCCTCACCTCCTCTCCTTAAAGAGTCGTATGTCATATGGTATGGATGGTAGAGATGAAAGGATTCCCACGTGAGTGTTTACATCATCGGACAGCTGAAGACGGCTGTCTGATTACAGAGTTGGTTGTGTGACTGACAGTATAACTATATCCATTAAATCCGGCTGTAATTATTTTGGCTTTCAAGGAAATATGTCGGAGCTTTCCTAGCTGTAACTACAACAAACAGATCTCCACCGTCCTGGATTCGGTCGGGCCAATCACAGCCGTTTATGTAACCTGGGGCGGGTTTGATGCGATGACGTTTCGCTGCTCTGATTGGTTGATACAGCGCAAGGCACCAAGCTCACAAAACTCAGATCAAACCGTCAAACTGCTGATCAAATCTGAATCAGGACTGTGTTACTGCGTTGCCTCTGAAACACATTTCAGCGAACTGTTCAGCTGTAATTTGAGAAAATTCGTGAAAATTAATTTTTTTTTCCTGCTTAAATGGACCAAGCACCGCCCCAACTTGCATGTGTCGCTCAGTTTTATTGCTGTGATTGGTTGTAGATCTATACGATTGCGTTCAGAGGCGTTTTGGTCTGCGCACGTTGATGACGCCCCTTGGAAATCGAAAATGAACTGAGAGGTTCCAGATGCCTGGCCACGAGTCTCCTAAAGCTTTCAAAACAGAAATCACTCGTCTCTGTAATTTAGCCCCCTGGATTAGCTGTTTTTGCTAACTGCATAGGGATTCAGCAACATTTGACCAGCGATGGTCTGTGGGCTTATGGGAAATGGTGTTTGTTAAAGACAGAAATATTAAATAAACTATGATATTCGGGGTTTTTTTTAAATTACCAATGCTGGATTTTTAGTTATTTGAATTATTACAAATATCACTGTAATTCTGAATGAGGTTTACTTACTTCTGGATCAGAACCTGGAAGCTATGGTTTCACTTTGGCTCTCAGTTAACCTGCCTCCTCCTCCTCCTCCTCCTCCTCCTCCTCCTCCTCCTCCTGCAGAGCGTTGGTGTGAGCGTTATGGAGACCTGCGGGGGGAGCTGCTGTGTGTGGAGCTGGAGAAGGAGCGGCAGGGTTTGGGTCTCAGCCTGGCGGGAAACAGGGATCGTTCCCGCCTCAGCATCTTCGTGGTGGGACTCCATCCCGGGGGGCCGGCCGCTCAAGACGGACGCATCCGGGTCGGAGACGAGCTGCTGGAGGTGAGACTGTTAGATTACATCACATTACATCACATTAGAGCATTAATTACAAAACATTACATCACTTTACTCTAGATAACATCAGATTTTATCATGCTAGCTTACATCAATTTATTTCATTTTACATTTACATCAGATTATGTTAGGAGTTGCACTATATGAGCACCTGCCGCAGATTGCAGGACTGACTCCAGGTCAGCTGGCTGTGGCTGGTTGCATCTACGAGAGGGGCAGACTGAAAGAAAACTCTGCACACTGACCTGAGCTTGTTTGTTGACGAGGTTTTATCTCTGAAGTGTGCGGATTCTACTTTGTTCAGTCTGTCTCTACCTGGCGGGTAGCTGACGTTAGCTGTCTGCAGACATCGGACTGATCTTATTTAAATGTTCTTTGTAATGTGTTGCATGATGACGCTGATGAAGGCCACGAGCCGACACGCATTGGTCTCACAATGATTGTGATGAAACGTGCTTCATCGTTCATGCTCCCCTCAGGATGAACTGTAATAACTCTGCTGATCCTCTGACTTTCCATCTAGCGCCACCATCAGGTCGACACGTTAACGTGTCCGACACTTCGGTTTCTGACCGAACACCTGCAGAGCTGATGACGCTCCCATCAGCCTCAGCTGCACTCTGTGTTCACAGCTAATTAGCTAATGTTAGCATGCTAACATGCTAAACTAAGATGGTAAAGATCACACCTGCTGTGCATTAGCACGTTAGCATTGGCATTGTGAGCATATTAGCATAATGGATGTGGTTAGCATGCTGACATTAGCATTTAGCTCAGAACACTGTTGAGCAGCCTCACAAAGCTGCTAGTGCGGCTGTAGAGTTGTTTGAATATTCATAACGATGGCAGGTGGTGCAGGTCGTCTTGAACATGAAGTCCTAAAAACAATATGATGTTTCAGTTGTGTGTTAGTCTTTCTGCATTTTGCAGGAAAGACAAATTGATTGTCAGCAAGCTTCACATCACAATCACCTCATTTGACAGCTGTAGATGAGACGAACAACATCACATCATCTGCAAAAACTCAATAACCAGCAAATGTGTGCGTCAGCGAGGATGTGTGTGTGTGTGTGTGTGTGTGTGTGGGGTGTCCTATTTATTCATATAAATATTAAACAGAAACACTGAGGTCCTCTCTCTCTCGCTCGCCTCCTCCTCCTCATTACAGCAGTGTCAGAGGCTCCATGAAAAATTGATGTTAAGCCGAGGAAAGCTGGACAATTACACCACACACACACACACACACACATATAAAGACATTTTAACACACACACACAAGGACATTTTAACACACACACACACAGAGCCATTTGCATAGATGAAAGACACATTAGTGCGAAAATCTATGTATATAACATCAGGTTCATGTATAATACAACTTAATGTAATCGAAAATACAAAGATAATAGAACATTTTCATCATGTAACTGAAAAAAACACACAAAGAAAAGAAAGACAATAGAAACAAGAAATGCTTTTTTACTATTAAATCCTGGCTGTGTGTGTGTGTGTGTGTGTAGATGAGATTATTGATTTAACATTTGGAGGTGCTGGTAGCTTCTAACTCGCTAGTTTACGACCTTACAGCTCAGTGACCTTTCAATTAAAGCCTGTCTCAATTAACCGTGTGTGTGTGTGTGTGTGTGTGTGTGTGTGTGTGTGTGTGTGTGTGTGTGTGTGTGTGTGTGTGTTGCTATGGAGAATCATCAGACTGTCATGTGGAGATCAAACTTTTCTTCTGGCACTAATTATTTTGTTATTGTTGTTGTTTATTTTCCTAAAAAGGAATTTGTGAATTCATGTTAATTGACTTTAATTCTAAAAAAAATAAATAAATAAACAGGTGAGAATCAATAGCGAGAACAGAGGACTGAGGGAAAATAAATAAGTAAATAAATAAATAGTCACATTAGTTAATTTTGTAACTATCATGCTGCCTGGTTGATCCTGTATATTTGCTTATTATGTGGAGATAAAATAAAACCAACAAAACGTCTGAGCTCGATCAGTACATGTATTAGTGTTCGCAGGAGTGACGGGGTGTCCTCGTTAAACAGGTGTGTCCCAGTCCGCTCTGTTAAGCTTCCACATGCTTGCGGTCGCTCGACTACTCGCAGGTACCGCAGGTGTAGGTGTTGGGACGGATGCAGAGTCAATAATGATTAACAAAGCATCAATAATTCAACTGCAGGTCACTGAGAGGGCTCAGACCTCCAACAAGGCCACGCATCCCTCCGGATCGTGTTTTCCACTAAACCAAATACAACTGCTGTCGCACCTTAAAGTTTATCCTGATCACTGGTTTCTGAAGTCGCCAATATGTGACTTTAATTCAGTTCTTCACAGACGACATGGCGTTTGGGATTTCCAGTGACGTATCAATAACACTTTACCATCATATGTTCCACGGAAATGAGGTGAATTATCATTATATCTCTGTCTGTCTCTCTGTCAGATTAACAACCAGGTTCTTTATGGGCGGAGTCACCAGAACGCCTCGGCCATCATTAAGAGCGCCGCCTCCAAGGTGAAACTCATCCTGCTCAGGTAGGACTGCAAAGCACGCTGGGAAACATTTAAAAAGCACCAGTCAGAAGGCAGTGACTCTGAAGTCTGCTCTCTCTGACTCGTTCCTTCGTAAACTTAGAAGTGTCTTGTCTTAAAATAATAAAAATGTTTCCACACACAAACAAATTCTGAATACATAATCAATGTTTTCTTCTGTGGTAAAGTACAAAAACTACAGTGTCGGTTACGGGCGACTTCTTCCTGTGTTTACCTCCGGTCAGACTCAGAGACCAGCGTTTGAAATGATTCATGTAAAATCCTGTTCACGGTATTTGGAAAGCTGTAGGAGGCTCCGCCCTGATGGACGAGTCCTCGTTCCCCCCGAATCTCTACAACAGAGGTGGAGAGTGCAAAGTCAGCACGACCCTCAGAGCCACAGCAGCCACCTTTTTATGGCAAATACATCGAAATGAGCCAGAATTCCCCTTCAAGGATGTCTTGTAATAACATAGTTTACACCTTCATTCGTTTTCAGGTTAGACTGAAATGAAGAATAAAAGCAAAGGCAGTCATGCTGCTCGAGAGACACTTAGAATAATAGAGTGGAGGACATAAAGGATCCAGGGAGAGCAGGAAGCCGTGCTGATGTTACAGGACAGGAGTGTTTTTCTAAGCAGGTAGAGGCGTTGGGGGGGGGAGCGATGTGTTCAGGGAGAGGAGAACGTGAAGTGTTTCTTAAACAGCAACTCTCTTTTCAATTAAAATGCTTCCTGACCTGCTGCCGTCACCGGTGGAGCCGACCTGCGGGAGACGAGCTGAGGAGGTTTGTGCTTTTTCTTCCGCGCTGACTGGACTCTTATTGGGTCAGAAGCTTCCCTTTGTCTGAACACAATCACTGAAAGCGTCACATTCTGCGGGAGCTGCCAGACGCTCCACCGCCAACTCCGTCTCCATTCCCTCTGTGACTTCTCTGCCTTCGTTTTCACCGATTCTCTGGATTTGATAAAATGAAACTGTATTGATCTTCGTGCTGAAATTGGGTCATCGCGGCGGGGACCGGGGTGTAGACGAGAATAGAACAAATCAGAGAAAGCTGAAAACAGTGAAACGGGTAAAATCACACCTTCCAGAAGGAGAACCTGACGCTGCAGCAGCTGGAAGCTTCCTGAAGGAAACCAACAGCTCAGAGCCAACATGGCTGCCGTCTGCCGGCGGAAAACCAAATTCAGAAACATGAAAAACCAGCTGCAGCTGAGTGATAACAAGCGATGACGTCTGCAACACTGAGGGGTTCAGAGACATTTATGTGACAGCTTTAGTTACTGGAAACCTTTACTCTTCCTGTCCGGTGAAAACCACGTATCTCCAGGTGTTTGTGATGAGCTGAAGGATGTGTTGAGGAAACTCTCCTCCTCTTGAAGCTGAATAAACTCTTTAAGCCCCCTCGGATCAGCTGGGAAACGCATCGTCACAGAGCTGAAAACAGGCTGCAGCTTAAACTGCCCAACAGGATATAAAGCAGTTAAAATGAGCTCAACCTGAAACATCTGCAGCAGTAAAATGCAACACACACATGAATGCAGCAGGAATATGAATCCAGAAACATCAGATATAATAAAACACTGACAGGAAGCGTTTTACTGCACAGGGACGACTCTCACTGTCACACTTTAAGTGCATTTATCTGATAATACTTTCACTGAATTAAGGTTTTAAATGCAGGACTTTTACTTGTAGTGGAGTATTTTGTTGTGTTAGTGTTAGTACTTTTGCTGAAGTAAAGGATCCGAATACTTCCTCCACCGCTGATAGTACCTGAATCAAAAAGCTGCTCAGTATTTGGGACATTTTTCGCTTCTTATTGTTGTCGTGTCGTCTGTCCAACAGCTGTGGATCTGCAGGGCAGTAGTGTAGTTGGATTTATTACAGTCGTGGTCATCGTGTCAACAGAAGAAGCACATGAGGGTCGAGTCCAACCTGAACCTGATCCAGAACTGACTCGAGGACACTTTATTAACATTAACCCTGAGCCACTTAATGTGTCTGAATCTGAGGGCTGGTGGAAAGTGTAAATGCATCATAGAAGCATTCAACACGGACTAAAATCTGATCGCTCAAACCACCACGGGACACATACTTAATCATATCTCTTCCCGAGTGTAACTACATCAGTAAATGATCTGTGGAAAAGCCTTTACAGGGTCTGTCCCCCGTGGTAACAGAAGCCGAGCTTACACTGAAATTAGTTGTCGTTCTCCCTGTCTTGCTCCGGGGATTTCAACATGTGCGTTCATACAGAAGGCTCACTGAGCTGTTACGGCAAGTCAGTTTTAATTAAATAGCCCAAAATCACAAATGACGAATTCGCCTCAAGTGGCTTTACGAGCTGTACAGCACACGACACCCGCTATCCTTAGACCCTCGATTCAGATAAACACTCCCAAAAACCTTTAAATGAGGGGAAACATGAAGAAACGTCAGGGAGGGGAGAGGAGGATCCCTCTTCCAGGACAGACAGACATACAATAGATGTCACAAAATAACGATGGTAACATCACAATATGGAAATCAAAATGACTGTATTTGGTGGATAGATTGCAAACGCATATGAAAAATGTGGATCCGGGAAGCAACTTGCCTGTTAATTGTTGTAACTGAACTGCTAAAGTGCGGAAGTTCTTCTTCTGGTGTTTTTGTCAGTTCTCAAACAGCTTCAGGTTCAGAGCTGGATATGAGACTCTCAAGCTTCAGTGATCCGGTCCAAAATGGATCCGAAGCTTATTAAACTCAGATTAAAACCTAAACGGAGAGTGAATATTGGACAGAAACACCACTCCAATGGGAACATCATGTTGCTCTGGAAGCAGGCAGCTGTTTGCTAACATGTTAGCCAAAACAACTACGTAAAGAGATAGTATGTCAGCGTTGTGTGACCCTTCTGTCCCCTAGTAGACAAAACATCACTTAGTGCAGCTGTAAAGGCAAAGATGTTACTGGAGCGGCAGTCAGTGGCAGGGATTCTCCGGGAAAATCCCATGACTTCAGCCAATCAGATCCCTGCAGAACACAAACTCAGCTGGAACAACAGTCAGATAATGTCTCAGGCTGTATCATGTCACCGAGCTTTCACTGGAGCATCTGTAGAACGTGATTTGATGCACTCAGACGTCTCCACCCTGAGAGCGTTTAGCTTGAGTCGGACTCGCAGGAAACGAGACGGCAGCTGAAACTTCAAAGTCCAAATTAAAACCTGCCGTCTGATCTGGTGGCAGAGTCACAGGCAGCGGAGACAAAGCTCTGCGCTCAGCGTCAAAGCGTCACAAAGCTCTCAGTTTAGGACACTGCTGAATTTGGAGTTGATGAAAGCCAACAGGAGGAGACGGTCCTTCACTTTCAAGACGGATCCTTTTAGACGGGAGAGGAGCCGAGGACGGGGAATCTGCAACAGGAGATTAAACTCTCCCTGTCCTCCTCCTCCTCCTCAGCTGCAGAAATGAGCTTTCTGCTGCAGGGATTGATTTGCTGCTTTGAAGCGAGCAGGTGCGGTGTATTTTACCAAGGCCTCGTTAAGGCCAAAGCCTTGCACGTCAGGCCGGGTTAGCCTCTCTGTCAGGCAGGATTTAAACTGCAGGCCGGCCAGGACTCTGCTGCCAGGCACCAGTCCAAGAGGATAATCACACTCGAGTCCATCCTTCTTTTTATCTGCAGAGTTTATCCCTGTTTTCATTCGCTGGAATAAAATCTGCCGTTTTACCTGGTACATTATGTAACGAGGGTGTAACAATAAATGGCATCGCGATTACCAGGACAAAAGAAAGAAAACATACCACACCAAATATAAAAAGGTAGTTATTAGTTCCAGGTGAACGGGTTCTGACTTTAATCAGCTCTGTGCGTGACATGGGGATTGTTAATATACGTGTCTGGCACCATTAAAAGTAGCTGAATCAGCTGTTAGCAGCTCCTGTCTGCTTTGTACCTAAAAAACCAGAAAACAGCAGGATTCTCCGGCCTTTCCTCTCTGGTGTCTCAGTGGATTCCTGGAGGTTTATTCTGGACGGACGTCAGAGATAATGATTCAATGTGTGTTTCGTGAGTTCAGATCTGACGGAGTTAGGACTCTGAGAAGGAGGGAGGTTTCTGACTCAAATCCACCTGCTGCAGTATCCCCTTCAGCTCTCCAGCGCCCCCCCGAGGAGGCTTTAGCCTTTCTCTGTTGTTTGTCCTGCTGAATGTGTATAAGGATTACCATATCCTGTAATTTCCCGATGGTTAAAATGTCTGGAACGATGAGTTAAATTAACTCGGTGTTAATTTACAGAGGAGCAGAGTGAATACTTCATTCCCCCACCTCCCCCCCCCCGTAACGTTAACCCCGTCAGAATGGGGTTTTAGTAAGAGGCTGACATGAATATTTATAGCTGTGCTGTAAAGTCTCTGTGTTAATTCAATAAGGGACCAAACTGAGAGACAGTAACAGACTTCAGAGGACGTGGAGAGTCAGGAGGGAGGATTTATTAATCCACAGACAGAGACGACACAGGATGAGAGTCTGTCATAAATCCACAGGATCATCAGCAGGATCCTCGTCTGAAACCGTGTGTGCAGGTTGTTGTGTACCCGGGGATCTGATGATGCAGATAAGCCAGATAAACAAGACTTCATGCTGATTATTGCAGTTGAGAAAACATCAAATCTGAGTCACATCACAGAGAGGGGCAGAAATATTAATCGGGACACTTTTCTGCTTCTCTGTGAATGCAGCTGCGTTGACAGTATTTAATAAATGTACTGATGTTTTGCCCCAGTTAGAACGGTGATGTTGTTTTGTCTGTAAAAACTGCCGTCGCTTCAGTCACTAGGGGAAGAATCATCATCATTATGGTGACCTCCTGACCTTTCCTCTAGTGCCACCATCAGGACAAATGTCCTTTTAACCAACATTTTGTTACTTGACAAGGTATCTCAAAAACCTTTGGCTGGCCTTTTCTAAAACTTGCTTTGAATATGGATTTCCTTCAGAAAATGAACCCTTTTAAATTTGGATAAAGTTTTCTACACAAGACTTGTATATAATTTTCTGTGGATATTGATGCTTCCCAGAGTATGATTCCTAATGATTTTGTTGACCTCCTGACATCTCCTTAAGCCACTGGATACTTTTTCCATTTTTAATGAAGAGTTACGAAAGAACATTTTAGTTTACAATCACCGCTGTGCTATTTAAGAGTCGATAGCACAATATGTCCTCCTAGAAATGACCTTTTATATACTACAACTACTGTTTATCCAGTTATGTTTCCAAGAAAATTTAATAGCTGTCTGGACGCAAATCGCGGGGAGGTGGTCGGGCTGTAATCGACATTCACTGCCACTAAATGTCACACTAGAGCACCAGCATCTCAGACCAAAACAAATGGGTGCTACAGAGCACCAGACTCCACTGGGAAAAACAGTCATTTTACCTCGCAGATCATCGTAAAACACTTCATTCAAACTGGACAGAAACAAAATAAAAATCACCAAAACTGTCTTTGTTAGTCTTTCCACTGTTCCAACAATCGCCAACTCTGGTTTGGTCAAAATAAACCTTTAATTCACCGAAATGTTCTGGCTCTAAGTGGCACCAGTCTAAGTGTTTGACAACATTATGGAAAGGATCCCTACAGAGACGGACCTTTTTGTTGAACAGTAAGATAATTTTTGTTTAACCAGAAACGGCCGTTTTATCGCTCGCAACCTGACTCGCCAACTCCGGTTTGGTCGTAATAAACCTTTAATTCACGGAGTGAGATGAGAAAAGAAACAGCCGTTATGTCGCTCTGCTCACAGACGAACAGTTTCACAGGAGGGACTCACGTGCACAAGAAACCTAATGCTGCTTGGATTACGTTTCTTCTTCGTATTTTCTGTACTTTCTGTAGTCTGATGAGATGGTTGGGAGTCGGGAGGTGCAGTCGAGAGTTTCGTCTCAAATGTCAAATCTAGCCTGTAAACAAGACAGTAATTCCAGCCTCACACAAGTAAGTGGTTGGGAAGGGAACTATAAGTTTTAAAGTGCACAGTGTCACTGCAGCGTTGGATCACATGGCGGCTCAGTCAGCTGTTCGATGACGCTGGCTTCGTAGTTGAATGGCTCAATCCCCCGGTGCATCACAGAAAGGCTCACTTCCTTCGCTAATTTAAATTTGACTTTTTCGAAATGAACTTGATTTAAAATAACTTAATATTTGTTTCTATTTGAAGCAACTTTCTTGCGACACCATTTGCATATCAGGTGACCCTACGGGGGATGCCGAACCCAAGGTAGGGAACGGATGCTCTAGCGGTCTTCTGACCAAGATATAGTAGTAGTATTAGATATTCCTGCCCTTTTTAGATTTTAATGACCCCATGATCTTTCCTCTTGTGCCACCCTCAAACGTTACATTTTTAGCTCCACTACTGGTAAGACTTTAAGAATAGATAAATCATCAGGATGTTATGTTTCTGTCTGTAATGAACCCTGCAGCCTCTGTAAGATGAATATTTAAACATTTGCCTCCTCAGTCTGACAAATGAAGATGGATGAGTATGTCAAGCAGAACTGAGGCTCTACTAAAGACCTTCGTCACTCTGATTGACTGGCTGTTTGCTGTGTTCAGGCGTCAGGATGAAGGGCTCGTGAAACGCTCGCACGTCAGCACACGACACAAATCACTACCAACAAGTCATTACATCTTGCTGAGCTGTAAGCGTCTCACTGTTGTCAAACCAAGTCATTTTCTAGTCGGTGCTGCTGTAAAATCTTCAGTCTTGTTTAATTTATCATCGCCTCCACATTAATGTTAACACATCTCCAAATTAAGTTCCTGTGCTGATCAGCTTCTTCACCAACATTTAGTTGATACACGTTGGATGTAAAGTCCTTTCATAGTCATGTGATGTCAGCATCAAGTCGTGGTTCGCCGGCGGGTACGAGCGACGCCGCTGACGTCTGTCACATCCTGACAGCTGCTGTGTTGGTGTTTGACAGCGAGGGACATGGTTGAGTGCTGCTGGGTTACAAACCTGCAGACAGCAGTGTTGATGGTTTGCTAAACACATTTAATGTGAAAACCTCACACATACTTGTTGACAAGCTCGGGTCCTGAACGGGATTGACGGGTTCAACGCCCGGGAGCTGACTGAGTTTTACAAAAACACAGATTAGATTAGATTCAACTTTATTGTCATTACACATGTACAAGTACAAGGCAACGAAATGCAGTTTAGGTCTAACCAGAAGTGCAATAAGCTAGTGCAGGATATAAAGTGTGTGCATAAATGCAGGATAGAGCAGTATTATGAAAATATTTTACAAGTGGTCCTATGGACATTACATACAGATGGCATTACTATAAACAGAAGTATACTGATGTGGAGCACAGAGGAGAAACAATATCTTAGACTCAACTGAAGCGAATATAAATTTCTCATAGTTTTGGCTTCTTAAACACTTCCGCTATAAACAGCTTTACAGCAGAGTCCAAAGGAAATTCACGTCTTACAACTGTTCAGTCAGCAACATAAAAACCCTCCCTGTGCTTTGTTTACACCGAGTTTTCAGCCTCATTTGAAACTTGATGTAGAACAAAGTGGTGAAGTGTTATTTTGCTGTAATGTCAGGGACACATAAAATACTTGTATAGTTAATTTTTATTTCCATGTCACATCAGTTTATATATAAATGTCTTAACCAGAATCGCATCTTGGAGCAGGTTTTCAAATGTATGCAGACGATGCAGTCATAAATGTATCCGCAGAATTTACAGTCTATAGCAGCATGGTTTGAAAACTCAACATTAAGAAAACTGTCGGTTTGCTTTCCTTCCAGTGCTCGCCCTTCGTCAGAGGTGATAAGTTTGTTACCCTCCAGAGGTTCACCAGATAAATCTGAGGGGTTGTGAGAACTGTGTAGTAATATTTGGAACTCTTCTATAATAGTCAGCTCTTTGAGCCTCAAACAGTTATTTAAATGAAACCATGTGAGAAGTTAAGAGGGGAAATGTCTCTTTAGTGAAACTGCCAACAACTCTGAACATCTGAAATATGACAAGGGGCCACAACTAGACCGTTTTATTGTAATGGTTCTAAAAGCCAAAAAATGTTGCGGACCATTTATCTGATTTTTAACAATTTATTGTATTTTATAAGTTTATCATATGTGTTTTATGTAAAAATCGTAATCTGAAAGTAACTTGTAACTATAGCTGTAGAACAAATGTAGTGGAGTAAAGCGTACAATATTTATATAATATAAAATAAAAATGGAAATACTCAAATAAAGTACAAATACCTCAAACATTAAACAGTTTAATAATGCTGAAGTCACTGCAAGCAGATATTGTACTGCAAGATCGGATATTTTGCCGTAAAACAAATGAAATTCACAATGAAATTCAGTGAACATTTTACTGACACGTTCAGTATTAACAGACTTGCCAGGTAAGTTACATTTAACATTTCCTCATGTTGATAGAAATTGTAATCTGGCTGGCATTAGATTTCCTTCAAAACGCATTTGCTTTTGTAAATTAGTTGTATATAAATGTAATTTGTAGGAGACGTGGCTGCTTTGTACCGTCTTTGTGGTGAACTCAGGGAGGAAGGTGTTATTTCTTCTGCATGCATATTTTTCAGCAGGGTTGTTTTGTTGAGATCAGTGCTCTCTTTCTCAGGAACTTCTACTTCACAAGTTTAACCCTCAGCTGGCCTACAGGTCCTGTTCACAGCGCAGAGAAATGATATGTTGTGGTGTCAGTTTTGAACTCTGACTGGCTGAAGAGGGTCAGGAGGGTTTTTCCCGTCGTTGATCACGTGAGTTGTTCAGGCCGCCGTTAGATCCCAACAGAGATGATGTGGTTCTTCCCATGGTTCCCTCTGTGTCGGATCTCTGCAGAGTCCACCAGACTATTTTCTCCTGTTATGACGATGTCGAGGGTTTTTTCCCTCCCGGCTGCTCTGATTGAATCCTGTCGGCGTGTCGGGGCAGGAGGACGCCGCCGCTCTCGCTGTGTTCAGCCAGGTGACAAAATCTCGTTAAAGCCGCCGCTGAATGATTTATCTCTGGATAAAAGTCGCCACGGCAATGAGCAATGGGATGTCGACAGGGCGGGAGCCTTGGAGCGCGTCGCCATGGAAACAGGCCTGGTCGGACCATCGTGAGGACTGTCCGTCTGCACACCTGATTTACTGCGTAGTAATACTGATGCACGGGAATTTTATCGGTTCCAAAGCAATCAAATAATCATTGTACTAAAGAAGGGGAAGAATGGAGACTAAAAACAGCTTCAGATAGGAAACGTGGGTTTTAATCGGTGTTCAAATCACATTACTCTAAAACCAAATATAACAAAGAGAAATAAAAAAACAATTAATTTCAGCCTGTTTCTACATAACTGATTTGTCACTATGTGGATACACAGTTTTCTACATCCACTCTATTCCGAAATCTTGTTTTTGTGGGTGACATGAAGCAGAAACCTGCTTCACAAAGGTGTGTGATCGGGCAGATGGACAGAGTGGACGATCAGCTTTAATCCTGTTCAGGTGGACGATTGGCTGACAGTGTCTGTCCTCCACGACTGAAGCAGGAAGTAACAGACGGACCCATAAATCCTGTTTCGCGTCGGCCTCACCTTCTCCAAGGAGACATTAACAGTAATTAGGAACGGGTCAGTAACTTGTCAAAGACAATAACTGGTAATGGGGGGGGGGACAGATGAAATGAAAAGGAGAAGACACAGACACATGAAGGTCTGTTTACTCATCATTGTCCATTTTCTGATAAACAACTGTTGTAGAGTTAGAAAGACGTCAGCTGTTCAACAGGCAGGGAGGCTCTAATGAAAGAGCTGCAGTTGCATTGTGGGAAATGTAGGATCCAGTGTTTTTAGACTAAAAGTCAGAATATCTCCACCTTTGCTGCTCAGATTTGGGCCTTTCTGTTTTTAATCTGACTCTAAGTCTTAACTACTTTATTGTCCAATAAGTCAAATACTAAATTAATTTAAGAAACAATACAAAGTCCCTTCTTGTAAGAATTCACAGCACCAAGGATTCAGTTCAAAGCAGCAAGTAGTCAGCTACAAACAACAAAGTGACATATGTAATGTTTCTACATATTAAAGCACAAAAACCCTACATTTATCTCAAGGTGTAAACCTCCGTACGCATTGAATCCTTTTAGAAAATCAGATGGATTGTTTTCTGACAGCTTTTACATCATGAAGAATTTAAATCATGCCGGCCCTCGCAGCTACGCTGACACAGAAGTGAAATTTATAACAGAAGTATAATTTGAGCTTCACTGATGATTCGTAGAAGTATTTTCTGACCCGATTAGGTTTGATTGGCACTATATCGATGCCGTGCCTCTTCTGCTTCGGCTCCTGACAGACAAGATTCGTAACTGAGAGTTAAATGTAAACATATATTGTTTTTTAGGCATTTGAACAATCAGCTGATCCTGTCTTTGTTGCCTCGGCTGTGGCGTGATCCCTTTTTGTAGAGCGAATGCAATGTAGGAGACGAGCTACAAAATCCACAGTGCTTGTCTTCATTTTAATGCACACATCAAAATGAAAGACGCACTTTGCAAAATGACCGCAGAGTCAGCTGCATGAGAGGTGTTTCTGCTGTGCCACAGTGAATAAGCAGCAGACAGGCTGCTTTTGTCTGCTTCTCTCTTTTAATGTCTGTTTTATAATAGATGGGATGTAACGTGAAGATGAGGTTTCATCAGACTCGAGATAGCATCAGAGTACAATAGATAATAATAATAATAATAATAGTAATCATGGTGCCTTTTGATGGAGAACAGCTGATAATAATTCTCTTTGATTAAGTTCAATTCATAATTTCAGCCACAATTTCCTTCCTGATCAGACTGCAGATACAGAACAATGTGTCTGTGATTTGGAGGGTCTTGAGCTGATTTAAGTGATCAGAGATTTTTGCATTTCTTTTATTAAAACACTCAACAGTTTTCTGCTCTCAGCCTCCTCTGACGACGAATGAAATGAAACCAAGTGTTTGGTTTGAGCTCCGCTCTGTTAGCGCTTCGGGCGTTATAGTGCCGACGTTTCCCTTAATATTCAGTGAGCCTGAATGCCTCCTAACAGCATCAGCTTCTGCCCGCTGACAGTAAACACAGAGCTGACGGATACAGAGCTGCAGAGAAACAGAAAAACACTGTTTTTATCAAATATGTACAGGCGGAACTTCCTCCAGGGAAAAACCACAGCTACGGAGGTCGATTACCCCAAAACTGGGTTATTTTCTAAAGTTGTTCTTATGATTTGTAGAAATGTGATTTGGTACTAACTACAGGGAAGATAAAGGCCGTTCAGATAGTTATTCAGTTGTGTTGACTTTAAACGTTCACTTGGATGAACTGCTCGGTTTAAACCCTAATAAATATTTATTCATCGTGTATCAGTTATTGGAACCTTTATTCTTCATACTGAATATCAAGTTTACCGTCCTCTGCATGGGTAACACCAAAAAGCAGTTAATTTAAAAAAAATTGCAAAATCTAAAATCAAAATAGACAATAATAGATTAAAAATATAAAATGTATATTTGCGTCCCATCACTGACCTGCAATTAACGTTTTTGTAGCCACAATCTTTCTCTAACTTTACTGTTTATTTAACAGTAAACTAAAGACTAAACACAATGCTGTAGTTTCCCTGCACAGATACTGGACATAATGTGGGTTTTGCAGAATCGTTCAATCTAATATTCTTGTCTGGTGATTGAGTTTATTATTGGTTTTGTCTCTGTGAAGTGGAGTCCAGAAGCACAATGGCACTGAGCACTAATGATGGAGTCTAAATAAAATGAGGGCCGTGCTCATGCCCACTCCTGTGTTTTCATCTCCGTCGTCTCTGATGCTAATCCCAGAGCTCCGCAGATGGCTCCATTCAGTGCCGACGCCTCGAATCAAACGAGCCGGCTTCAGACAGCTCCGCGGCGGGTCGAAGTGCCCTGATGGTGGATTCGTACCGTATGTCGTCATGTGGCAGATGTCCTCTGTGCCAGACTCCAGGTATCGCCTCCCTCATCGCCTCCTCCTTCGTGTCCGTCGACACACTTTGGGGATGTGTTGTTGGTTTTGTCGTTTTCTGCTCCGTTACCCGGGAGGCTTGTCGTTGTTGAGATGCTGATTTGAGAAATCTGATTTCTCCCTCAGCCGAGCCCGGCGGAGCTGATGTTTGACTGTTGGCGTGAGATTACAGCGATGTTCCCATCAGGAGCTTTTAGCGAGTCACCAGCTGCTGGGAGAGAAGGCGTGGAGGAGAGGATCCCGGTTTGTCTCGTCACTCCACGTCACAGCTCCAGCTTGATGAACGTCGACAGATGACAGCAGAGACGCAGCTGATGATGCCAAAGTCAGACTCCCTGATGTCAGCGACCCGACGGACATGAGAATGAGCGTCCGGCGTTGCTGGTTTTTTCCCGTGTAGTGAGTCATGGTGGAAGACAGACAGGCTCAAGTGTCCGAATTCTTTGCCGTCTCTCCCCGAATCGACAACTTCCATGACGCGTCCGGTGATGTTGACCAATAGGAGCATTCCAGACCATCGAAGGTTAAAGGTCACACGTTTGCCTTGGAAGTCACAGTTCACCTTAAGTTAAACTCTGACTGTCGGCCAATAGAAACACAGATGCACTACACCGTCACTGCAGCATTGCTCTCATACTGTTTACTGTTTACACGTCAATATCTGTTTACCCACATCAGAACTGTGACATCACATCCTGTTTCAAGAGTCTTCCACAGATTTAACATCTCCTGTAACTCCGTCAGACTCATGATGGACAGTTTAAAAAAATCGCTGCAGCAGAACCAGAGAGATCGTCTTTCTTACTCCACACATTCTTCTTCCTCGTCTAAACCTGCCTCCTACATTACCCACAATGCAGCTCTCCCTCTGACAGCTGGGTGTGAGATTGTGGTGTGTTATGCTAGCAGCGGCTAACGCAGCCTGCAGCAGAGACGAGCAGAGGTCTGCTGAGCTCGCTTCTTTCCAACTCCACATCTTCAAACTCGTAGCCTTCAGCCGACGCCGACTCAAGTGACATCACTAGAGGACGTTTGTCAGTCTTCACTCGGCTCCCTCTGAGACTCTAGATCAGCGGTGTCAGACTCAAAAACACAGCGGGCCAAAATTTTAAACTTTAACAAAGTCGCGGGCCAACACTGAACAAATGAACCTTTTAACATGAACCCAAACGAGTTTTGCTTTAACGTTGAATATGGAACCAAACAATATACAGTCCCCGACAACATTATAGGGAAATGAAAATATTTGAATTGACATTCGCTTTGAACCAAATTTCAACGTAAAATATATTTATTTTTGATATTATTTTTATGTATTTTTTAGTTTTCTATATGATGCAATTTCTTTTATAAAAAGATAAAAAAAAAAATGTTTTTAAATGTTTTTGTTCCGACAAATATCTAGGGAAATTAATAATTTATTGACTTTCCGTGCCCAAGAATTACATCTGAACACCCATCTGGCACGCTAACAGCGAGACTTTTCACTGAAACTCACCGCTTCATAGTGCCGTCTGATGTTGTGCTCCTGAGTTAAAGCCACGTTGGCTCCACATACGAGACGAACAGGTGTGTCTTTACACAGGTAAACAGGTATTCTGCCTCCAAAAAGCTCCTGTTTCCTTTCTTTCCGCCATTTTTGGGAAGGGGTAGCGCGGCGACAGCTGTAGCCTGAGGTCGCTATGACTGCTGTCACAGAGGAGAGGGCGTTTCTGGGTCCTGTCATGATTGACGCGCCAAAACAACAGCAGAGCATTATGGGATTTGTAGTATTAGCGGTGAATGCGCTGTATAATACCAGTGGGCCAGCTCTAGTGGTCATTTGGTATTGCCTCGCGGGCCAAATATAATTACACTGCGGGCCAAATGTGGCCCGCGAGCCAGAGTTTGACACCTATGCTCTAAAGGCTTTATTCTACTTTAAAACATCTGCAGCAGAACTCCCCAACACCTGGAAACACCTGGAAACACCTGGAAAAACACACTGACCTTAAAATGCAAACAGAATCTGCATGTCATAAATTAAAAATGTCTGTCCTAATGTTGGCTTTTATCATTGACAAACATATGGAGGCTACAGATAAGGTCTGCTACGTCACATTAGACTCATTTAGCGGACACTTCTGAGGGACTCACAGGTGAAGTCAGCCTCACAGGTGCGTCTGTGTTACTGCAGCTGTTCTGCGTCTGCACTGCAGTGCTGCTGCAGGCTGCAGCTCTGTTCCTGATCTGCTCTCACAGGGACTCTGAACGAAATGAAACACCGAGCTGACGTGCGCTCTGTGTTTAGAGTGTGTGTGTGTGTGTGTGTGTGTGTGTGTGTGTGTGTGTGTGTGTGAGGGCTCAGGTGGTGAAGATCTGCATTAATAATACACTCCGTCACTGAAGAGATGAAAATGTGTTTTTGTTTTTGTTGCTTCTTTTCTGTTTTCATGTTGCAGCCAAAACTGAACGGATCTCTCTGTCCGTCCCCGTCCCCCCCTGTCCCCCCCCCGTCCTCCCATCTCTCTCTCTCAATTCAACTGGGCTTTATTTACACGGGGAAACAGATGTTAACGTCGCCAAAGCAAGTGTAAAATAAAAACATACATAAATAGAAGAATTGTGATATTAAAATATATACAGATAAGTAAGATGGGATAACAATAATAATAAATTGTAGACTCGCAGTTTAAAATACAAAAAGTGAAAACTAAACACTGCAACATTTTTATTTATGAAAGTGTGTGTGTGTAGGTCATTCACTGATATTATTTATGGTAAACTGGTATTTGTTCTCCTGGCATCTGGGGCGTTTTTGACAAATCACGGCATTAGTTTTCTTCGTATTTCCTGCCAGGGCCCAGGTCTGACAGCACTTTCCTACTACGTCCAGCTGTCGCTGCCGTCCTTGTTCAGTAGGAGACAGTAGAACAAGGTCATCGGCGTAAAACAGAGGCTTCACCTCTGTCTGGGAGGGAGAGGCCAGCAGCAGCACACTGATCCAGCTGTACAGCAGGTTCATCTATATACACATTAAATAAAGCTGCAGCCCTGACGAACACCTCTGCTCTGGGTGACGGATTCAGTTTGTTTGTCTCCGATTTTAACAAACACACTGATTTAACCAGATCACGCATAAGTCTGTGATAGAGCCAAAAAGAGTCGAAAGCTTTCTTGAAGTCAATAAAACAAGCGATTATCTTACCATTTCCTGTTTGGTGTCCATGTTTGGTGATTAAAGTGTGAAGGGTGTCGGTGGTGCGGTGTTTTGGGAGGAAGCCAATTTGATTTTTTTACTCAAGATGGAGTCTTGGAGGATTTTATTCAGAATCCTACAGAACAGTTGACCCAGACAACCGCTGACACGGACGCCTCGGGAGTCACCGGGGTCTCATCTGTCCCCGCTCTTATGAATAAGGGGAAATGAGCCCTTTGCACCAGATGTCGGGAAAACATCCTGACTGTAGGACGATATTGATCAACTTCAACACGGCACGCTGCATCTCTGCAGCTCTGCAGCTCTGCATCTCTGCATCTCTGCAGCTCTGCAGCTCTGCATCTCTGCAGCTCTGCAGCTCTGCATCTCTGCAGCTCTGCAGCTCTGCATCTCTGCAGCTCTGCATCTCTGCAGCTCTGCATCTCTGCATCTCTGCAGCTCTGCAGCTCTGCATCTCTGCAGCTCTGCATCTCTGCAGCTCTGCATCTCTGCAGCTCTGCATCTCGTTTTAAACGCATTGATCTGAATTAATTAGATTTATTGGTATGTCTTTGTACAGATGTGCTCTCCAGGTGTCACTATTGTCTCTCTCTCTCTGTCTCTTTGTCTCTCTCTGTCTTTGTTTCTTTGTCTCTCATTTTCTGTCTCTCTCTCTGTGTCTCTCTCTCTTTGTCTCTTTGTCTCTCTCTCTGTCTTTCTGTCTTTGTTTCTTTGTCTCTCTCTGTCTCTCTCTCTCCCTCTCTCTCTTTGTCTCTCTTTGTCTCTCTCTGTCTCTCTGTCTCTCTCTCTCTCTCTCTCTCTTTGTCTCTTTGTCTCTGTCTCTCTCTTTGTGTCTCTCTGTCTCTCTCTCTGTAGAAGTGAAGATGCTATAAACCAGATGGCCGTCCCCCCCTTCTCGACTCCCCTTCCTCCCCCAGTCCTCAGCCCTGAGGTAACAACACACACATTCAGCCCACAGATACAGATATATGGCATCCCTGTCCACATACTTTTGGCCGTGTAGTGTGCAGTCTCGTGCCTGTCCACCTGTGTTAGTCTTTTGTGTCCAGATTGTTGACAGCAGCATTAATAAAAATCTTTATTTAAAAGATAAGTTTTAAGAAGTTGTTGATTCTGCTGCTTTCACAGCTGACCTGTTTGGTTCAGTTCAGATGACCTCTGGAGCGTTTGCCTGCTCGGCTCGGCTCGGCTCGGCTCGGCTCGGCTCGTTAAGGCTGGTGTCAAAGCTGTCAATCAAACCCGAGGCCGCCTGAGGAGGAGGGTCTCGGCTCGTTTGCGGTGTGAAAGCAAACGAACCAAACGCAGGATTTAGTTTAGTGTTTTTAGCGTGATTTCAGAAGCCCGTTAAGTCCATTAAAAAGTTAGTGACAGTGATCCCACGGTAATATTTCTGTACAAGACTTCTCTGTTTCTCACTGTCTCTACCTGTTTGTCGTTGTTCGTATCATGCGGCCGGTTTGCCGTCTAATAATACGAACAAAGCTGATGATCAGTCATTTCTCTGCGAGCTCTTTGTGGCTCCAGAGAAGATAAATAAACACATTAGAAGCATTAAAGTGCAGACTGACCTGCTGTCGGTCAGAATCATCCAAACTGTCCCGTCAGCCTGTATGACTTCCTGTTTACATGAACTGGACCAGAACCAAAAGAAACTAAAGGTTTATGTTTCCCTCCAGATCAAATGAACTGAATTACAGGTGTGAAAGCATCAAAGGATCCGTTTAGAAACCCGGATATTGTATTGGCGCAGGTATCGAAACATTTCACGATACCCTTCCTCAGTCCGCAATAATAATAGAAATTATATTTTAGCATCTGTCTTATGTTGCACAGGTTCTCATGGTTAGCCTAGCTTAGCATAAAGACTGGAAGCAAGGGGAAACAGCTAGCCTGGCTCTGTCCAAAGCTCATTAATACACCTGCCAACACCTCTAAAGCTCCCAAGTTAACATGTTGGATCTCGTTGGTTTAATCTGAACACAAACAGAAATGTAAAAAACACAGTTTGTGGTTTTAGGGGAGAACAGCATGCATCTGTATCGCTCTTTTATCTCTTCTTCTGTTTGAATGTTGCTGTTTAAGTAATGTTAATTATTTACTAGCCTCCAACCAAACATTCAGTGTCAGCTTTAAAAAAACAGGACTTATTGTTGACGGTAAAAGGAGAGTGAGAGTCTAAGAGTCAGTCTGGATAAAAGACATTAATGGCGCTGCAAAGCC
The DNA here is from genome assembly GCF_020085105.1 of Siniperca chuatsi. NCBI lineage: Eukaryota > Metazoa > Chordata > Actinopteri > Centrarchiformes > Sinipercidae > Siniperca > Siniperca chuatsi. The sequence goes on along the minus strand of NC_058047.1, from coordinate 1,115,953 downwards.
AGAGAGGCACCTGTAGACTGACCTTTTTATATTCTGTGTGTGCGTCAGTCTGTCTGTCCAGCTCCTCTCGGTGTCTCCGCCCCCGCAGACGGACCCCGCCACCCCGGCAGCCTGACGCTCCACCCGTCGTCGGACGCACCGGTCAGTTTAAATCAACTCCAATATAGTCACTTCTCTGAATATCTGGATGGATCCTGTTGATTGTGGTGATTTCTTTCTCTCTCTCACTATTATCAACTCAGAAACATGTTCCCCTAATATTCCACCCCCGAAAGAGTTAAGCAAATGATCTTCATTTCCTCTCACGTTGACTGCTGCGTCGCTTTTTACCCGGCTGGATGCAGCAGCCTGTCCAGTCCCGGCTGGATCACACCGGCTCTCTGCTTTTTACGCCTGCCCGTCCGAAGATGGCTGCCGATCGTAGCGCCAGGAAATGGCCGCCGCATTTTCATGACATTGTGTTACCTGAGCTGTCTGCCTACCACCCGAATTAATAAAACGAAATCCTCCACATTGGAGAGGTGACACATTTTAAAACACTTTTTAAAACCCGCCTGTACAGACGGCTTTTTATAACTTTTTCCTTACACACGGGAACATTTTGTAACTCTGGGTTTGAGAGGTGAAATGAAGTAATTCACTTACGTACTGATGGTTCAGAGTGACCCTCGACCCCTCTGTGTGTCGGGGCTCTGTGCTGAGTTCCCCCCCCCCCGCAGAGCTTTGACAGTGTAAACTGACGTGCGATCTGTTGAACAGGACGCGACGAGTGACGAAGCAGAACACAACAACAGGAACAGAAGCGGCAAAAGCAACAGCGCCCCCAAGAGTCTGAGAGAGAGCGACACCCTCAGAAAGGTACTGAACGCATTCAGTTACACACAGTGAAGTACTCAGATCCTGTACTTAAGGAACAGTAACAATACCACAATTTAAAAATACTCTGTTTCAAGTCCTGCATTCAAAAGCAGTATTATCAAGAAAACGTACTTAAAGTATAAAAGAGCTCACTCTGCAGCCAAAATGGGCTCTGCAGTTGTTATATATTATATATTATACTATTAGAGTATTATTACTGATGCAGTAAGATGCATGTTAATGTTGTAGCTGGCTGCAGCAGAGCTCATTTTATTCATTTTTTATACTTTAACCTGCTGTATAACAGCATTGTGTTTTATATGCTCATTATAGGTTTTTAACTACAGGTGCCTAATAAATGCAGCGCAGTAAAAACAACATTTCCCTCTGAGACGTGGCGGAGGAGAAGAAGAAAGTAGCATTAAATTAAAACACTCAAAGTACAAGTACCTCGAGGAAATGCGTACTAGTTACTCTTCACCACTGGTTACACTCTCTGTTAGTTAATAAGTTCAGAGTGACGACCCTAAAGTTTAGTTTAGTAAAGTTTAGATTCTATTATACTTTCTTTAACTGTTTATTATTTCACTTCCTCTTTAAATGAATTCACATTTTTTAGCTTTATATCGTCCGCTCTTTCCTTTTTCTTTTTTCTTTTAAATTTATATATATATATATATATATATATATATATATATATATATATATATATTTTTTTTTTTTTAAATAAAGCACTCTGAGCAGCATTTTGTGTATGAAAGGTACTATATAAATACATTATTATTATCATTTGATGCTCATACTTTTACTATATTATTTGTATTTTTACTTAAGTAACATTTTTAATGCAGGACTTTTACTTGTAACAGAGTATTTCTACTATTACTACTTTTACCTACTGTAAGTAAAAGATCGGAGTACTTTTTAATAATTATAGTGACTAATTATAGCGGTGAGCAATAACGAGCCGTTACTTTGCTGCAAATGAAGGACATCGGTGTTAGAGGATGAAGAAGCTCGGCCGAGGAGAATCAGAATCAGAAATACTTTATTGATCCCCGAAGGGAAACTCTTTGTTACAGCAGCTCGCCTTTACGTACGAACGTGTAAATGCTTTTGTAATAATCATCAGTCAGTTTGACTGTAAAATCTGTTGCATGTTCTCGGCTGGTGAAAATTATAATAATAATAATAAAACTATATTTATACAGCACCTATCAAAACACAGTACAAACAGAAATAAAATACACAAAAGCAATAAAATAAGCAGTTCAGGTAAAATCAGGATCTGCTTTCTGATAAAAATGTGTTTTGAGACGAGACTTAAACGAAGACTCTGACTCAGACAGCCTGATGTCTTCGGGCAGGTTGTTCCAGAGCCTCGGGGCCCTGATGGCCAAAGCTCTGTCCCCCTTAGTTTCCATCCTGGACTCAGGAACAGACAGGAGACCCCTGCCCGAAGATCTCAGACTACGTGAAGGTTCATAAGGGACTACAAGGTCTAAAATACAGTCTGATCCTGAAACCAACAGGGAGCCGATGTAAAGAGGCTGAACCAGGTGTGATGTGGTCGCAGCTCTGGGTCCTGGTTTACAGCCGAGCAGCTGAGTCCTGTACAGTCTGCAGTCTGTCAGAGTGTTTAGATTAAGACGAGTGAACAGGCTGTTACAGTAATCGAGGCGTGAGGAGATAAAAGCATGCACAACAGTTTCTGCATCACTAAGATTTAAAATAGATGCAAAGTTTCTGAGGTGATATTAAAATTACTTCATCCTCCCTGACCCTGTGTGTGTGTGTGTGTGTGTGTGTGTGTGTGTGTGTGTGTGTGTGTGTGTGTGTGTGTGCGCTTCCTGCAGAGGCCGAAAGCTGAGTGTTCAGAAAACGAGCTGCTGGCTCCGAGGGCATCGCTGGAGCAGCAGGTAACAACAGAATAATGATATTTAATGTTTCTTTTCTCTCTTTAGTTTCAGTTTGTATCCTCCCTCTGTTCTGTCTGCTGCTTCACTGAGCTGATCAATAACTTTAATCTGATCTGTGTGTGTGTGTGTGTGTGTGTGTGTGTCCAGTCCTGCAGGTCTCACAGCAGCTGCAGTAAACAGACAGCAGCATCTCCTCCTCTGATCAGCCCCGACCTGCAGACCGCCAACAGGGGTACACACACACACACACACACACACACACACACACACACACACACACACACACTCATACTTCTATACTTGTGAGGGTCGTTATTCTGACGTCTCAGTTTGATTGACATCTGACAACACAAGACATCACGTAATTTCCTGTTAGTATAAAACTGTATACTGTCGCAGTAAAAAGAGTGTACTGCAGTATGAAGAGCAGTACATATAGTACATAGTATTTCTTTTTATCTAATATTAAATTTAATCTCATCAGAATTGAAATCTTCAGCTACAAACCTGATCGTTATTTTTGATCTGCACCAGATTTCCAATCAGTAAATCAACACTCTTTAATGGAGCTTTGGTGTTTTGTTGGCTTCTCTTAGGCTAGCAGTTTCCCCCCGCTTCCAGTCTTTGTGCTAAGCTAGGCTAAACATGTCCAGGACCACACAGAGATCACCAGGGCTTCCTGTTCTTTAATGCATTACTGTTACTGAAGTAAAGGATCTGAATACTTCTTCCACCTCTGGCAGACCGACACAAACACATATTTAAATCTGCACACTGCACATCTGTACTGGGAGATCAAAATAGATTTGGACTCACTCGCTTTTATTTTCCCGTTTTTACGGCTGCAACATAACTCGATGTCCACGGGGGAATTTAAAATGATGTTTCTTTGATTTACAAAAAGCACCAAAAGAAGAGCAGCCTGTGATGAAAGCCACAGAGGTCCAGACCTCTGCAGAGACGAAACTGAATAAATACAAACAGATATATTTCCCTCCATAATGTGCAGGTACAAACATCGTGCCTCTGTGATGAAAAACAGGAGAATCTGGTAGATTCAGAAAATTTCTTCCATTCAAAAGAGAGGAAGAAACTAATCTTCCTCCTCCTCCTCCTCCTCAGACCCGTCATGCTGCGCGGTGGTTCCTGGTCAGGAGACGCTGTTGGAGATCTGTAAAGGTCGATCCGGACTGGGACTCAGTATAGTGGGAGGAAGAGACACACAGCTGGTAACACACACACACACACACACACATACACACCTGTGGTGGTGTTTAGTTCATTCACTTTTCCTTTGCATTGTTTGTTTTCTTCACCTTCATACTTTTTAAATGTATAACAGGTGCAAACAACCAAGTTCGGCTTCAGAGCAGCCTCTATAGTTTCACACCTGTCTGTGTTACGATTAGGATCTCACTGAAATCTCATTGGACGGTAGGCTCGTGCATCTGGCTGGACTCTGGCTCATAGAAACTCGGGTCACAGCTGTCGCGTCTCAAAAGGAAACAGACCAACACAACTGATGATAAATAAAAGCAAAAATTAAAGTTAAAAATGGAAAAACAACATGTAAAAGATAAACATGTTTTAATTATGGGCAGTGCACTGATACTCTGGGATACTATGGGATGTTATATCGTTTTGAACGGGGCGTCAAGGAAGCCATTTTTAAAAAAAAAAAAAAAAAAAAAGAGAACCCCTCTTTGAACAGAAATGGTGGTCTGAGATTCAACCTGCCCAAAGTTTACCACAGTGTGTTAACACCGTGGTCAAGCCAATCACATGCTAATCAGGTACTTAACAGTGATGAGGGAGGTGCAGCCAGAAAACAATAGGCCTGATTACTGATTACTGGGCCATCAAGGAAACTATTAGGTCAGTTTCAGGTGAAACTAGCTAATCAACAGATACTCAGGTAGACTCCTCCCTGAGGGCGGGGCTTATGTAACACAGAGTAGCTTAAATTTCTGAGTTCCCGGTCCATTTTTTCACAATTGAGAATGACTTCTGGATGGGAGCCGAAACGTCTTGATTCTGAAAACAGCGTCCAGACGACTGCGACTGAAACCTTTTCTACGATCGAACACTCCTGGACGAATGAGGGACTACACCGTCTTATGGGATGTTATATTGATTAAATGCCCCCTGTTCTGATTGTCGTCCTGATGTCTGCTTGCGTACTAACTAAAATACCCAAAGAAATGGACTTTTTAACTCTCACTTCCTGGAAAACAGTGACTCTTTAATGGTAGCTTCATCCTGCACTGGTGGGAGTGAAGTAACAATGAAGCCCCAAGGTTTCTCTCCTTAACAGGTGTTCTGTTGGTTTGACGTTACCTCGCTTTGCTGTAAAGAGGCCGCGCGCTCTCGGCTTCATCAGCTTCATCAGCTTCATCAGCAGCACTTCGCCTCAATATCACAGTTTCCGCTGATCGGTGCTTCATAAAACAGCAGCTCAGTGACAGTTAATCAGCAGAAACACACACACACACACACACACACACACAGTAACCAGCTGGAAGAGCTGAAATGACTTCGCTCGCTCTCTCTTATTGTTTCTCTGCGTCTCTCCACCAGGACGCCATAGTGATCCACGAGGTGTACGAGGAAGGAGCTGCAGCCAGAGACGGACGACTGTGGGCAGGAGACCAGATACTCGAGGTACTCGCACAGTACTACAGTACTGGTAGTACTGTTGCTGATACTCCCGAGTCGTCTGTTTTGAATGTTTCTTACACTGTTTGACATGAATTCCTAATAATAAAGGTCAGCTTGACGTGTTACTGTTAACACCGTCATTACTAGTATTATTGCTGTAACTAATACTGTTACTACGTGTACTTATACTGCAACACATTACTAATACAGCAGTTAGACTGTTCAGTAACTGCTGCAGAGAAAAAACTGCAGTTTTTTACTATTCAAGAGTAGTAAATAGGGCAAATGTTGTACTGTTACTGGTGATACTGCTGGTACTAATGGTGCTCATACTACAGTGTTATGACAAATGGATTATAAAATGGCGAGTTTGACTTTAAGTGCTTTTCATGGAGAGATGAAGTCACAGGCTGGTAAATGTAAACGTCTCCCTCTGCTGGACAGAAACTGGTGATGCATTCGCTTCTGCTGTCGCTGATAATAATAATTATAATAATAATAATAATGTTTATTTATCACATGTTACAAAGTGCTTTACAAAAAGGCAAACATAAAAAATGTTTAAAAAAAAAAAAAAAAAGAACAATAAAATGTTGATCAGGTAGCGAGAACAAATTGATAAGGGGGGAGTAACCATGAAGAGAAAACTGTGTAAAGACGTTAAACCCGTCAGAGTCAGTGTCCATTTAAATGGACATCAAATATTTATCGGTCTCAGGAAATAAAAACCATGTAAACTACATTTTAGATGGATCCAGATGTGGTCACTCAGCCTTTGAACCCATATGAGTGTTATGTTACGCGTCAGCTGAATAATTGTGTTATTTTAGAGAATCTAAATCTCACGTGCGGACGTGAAAAAATCTAATAAAGATACGAGTTTACAGCCTCATTCTGCTGCTTTACGTCCACCGGGAGAGCTGTGCAGTTAGTCCAGATGTGAGGAAAAGCCTGAATGATGGTTTCAGTGTTTCTAAAACTCCAAATTAAACAGATTCTGATCATATTCATGAGGCGGCAGAAGAACAATCACATGTTTTTGCTGGTATGAGGTCTGGAGTCGTTAATATGGCCGCACAGAGGACGACGCCAGGACTGGTTTTTATTTCCGTGTGTGTGAGCAGGTGAACGGGGTGGACCTCCGCGGGGCGTCCCACGAGGAGGCCATCGCCGCCCTGCGCCAGACGCCGGCGACGGTTCGTGTGACGGTGCTGAGGGACGAGGCTCAGTACAGAGACGAGGAGAACCTGGACGTCTTTAAGGTGGAACTGCAGAAGAAGAGCGGCAGAGGGCTGGGACTCAGCATCGTCGGGAAGAGGTCCGCCTTAAAAACCACAACCAACGCACAGATACACAACGACAACTTGTGTGTGTGTGTGTGTGTTACTGTTGTTGTTGGGTTAAAATCATGTAACTCTGTGTGTGTGTGTGTGTGTGTTAGGAGTGGCAGTGGTGTGTTTATCTCGGAGGTGGTCAGAGGGGGCGCTGCTGAGCTGGACGGTCGTCTGATGCAGGGAGATCAGATCCTGTCAGTCAATGGAGACGACACGAGACACGCCTCCCAGGAAGCTGTCGCCGCCATACTGAAGGTACCACACACACACACACACACACACACACACACACACACACACACACACAATAGTTCATTCACTTAACGGCCTCAGTTTGTTAGTTGACAGTGTAGACGTGGACAGGAAACACGGGGTCAAAGGTCCCTGGCAGGGATCGAACTGTGGACACTATATGCTGTTACATAGCACGCCTCTTACCCACTAGGCGATCAGGACGCTCCAGGTGTGAAAGTTCTTGCACACCTGTATAATGTGCATTCTCTGGAGCCAGTTAGGTCAGACGGCCGATTCTCCAGGTGATGGAAAACGAGGCCGCTGAGTGGTCGAAGCCTACAGCGTTTGTCCACAAGTTCAGCCTCCATTTCTGTAGTTTTACTGTACGATGTTACTCGTCTTCCGATTTCCCCGTGGGCGCCATAACTCCTCCAGCGTTGTTCACATACTGGTCTGTGTACCTGTGTCTGTAGAAGTATAAATCATCCCCGACTGACGCAAGGTTATGCACAACATAAATATAACAGAACGCGATGAAGCACGTTGTTAATGCCGTACGCGCCGTTATCAGAGTCCTCACTTCACCTTGTGATACGCTGCGCCCGCTGCTCATGGACTCAGGTGTGTATCATACCTGTGTGTGTGTGTGTGTGTTCTGCAGTGTGCTCGGGGTGCGGTCCTGTTGGAGCTCGGACGACTCAAAGCTGCATCCTGGAGCTCATCCAGACGCAACTCACAAGGAAGCCAGGTGTGTGTGTGTGTATTGTTGGTCTATCTTTGTGAGAACCAGTTTGAGTGTTAGACATTGAGAGTAACGGCACTTTGCGTGGTCCTCGCCTCTTTAAAGAGCTGTTTGAGGGTTCAGACTTGGTTTTAGGGTCAATGTTAGAATCAAGTTCAGGGTTCGGGAATGTGTAATGTCAGTGTGGGTCCTCACAAGTATAGAAGCATATTAGTGTCTCTCTCTCTCTTAAAGTTAAAATGTGTTTAAAGGTGAGCAGCTACATCTGTGTGACTCATAAGAACACAAGAAACAACCTGCTGGTTTGGTACGTTTGCATATAAACTCTCTCTCTGTCCCAGATGAGTCATGTGAGCGGGAACAGCTCAGGTGTCGTGGCTCCGCCCCTCGCGCGGACCCCGACGTCGTGTGACCCCACGACCTCTGAACCCCCGACGTCGACCTCCACCGGCCCCCTGCCCCTCAACAACTACATTAAGTCCGCCGGTGACATCGCTTCCCCCGCCAACAGCACAGGTGAAGTTCTGAGTTTCGGGGGAAACGTTTAAACAACCTTCTGCAGGTTCGAGCTTTTCGTTCGTCGCAAGAAGTTGAGCCTGAGCGAACACGCGTTTAAAAGTCAGCAGCAGTCGGGGTTAAAGTTCAAAATGCTTTCAGCTGAAGTGATCCTGAGCACGACGTTCAATCTTTCACTGAAAGCTCAACATTTAGAGGAAAATGCCAACATTCAGGGAAATCCGTCCTGCAGTCAGCCGGGTGACCTGATCTTTCACTGAAAGCTCAACATTTAGCGGACAGTAGAGTTACTGTAGGACAGAGATCAAACCTGACGACCACATAATGAACTGTAATATGTTAAGTGTGCTGGATTAAGGGTTTTTTAAGTAAGTAAAAGAAGGTTTAGATTTACAGCTGGCTTTCATGCTGTTTGGTAGATTCTAAGAGATAAAAACCACTTGCAGTGAAAAGCACCCCTGAATAAAATAAATAATAAAATGACATATTTAGGGGGTTAATTAATGGACGGTTAATGGATTCTAATACATTACAGGGGTTTTTAATGGGGTTTCTGCATGGTTAATGGTTTTTAAGGGCTAAAAAAAAAATAATGTTCCTTTACCAAACTGCATTAATGGGTGTCTTTCATGCTATTCAGCACATTTTAAGGTGTTTTAAGAGGTAAATGAATATAACTAAGGTATTTTAAAAGAATAATTATTGGATTAATTAATGGATTCTAATAGGGGGTTTAAATGTGTTTTCTGTATGGTTTAAGGGGTTTTAAGGGGTAAGAAAACTTAAGCATTAAAGCCATGTATTGATTTTCACCTCCATTGAAAAGTTGCTTTGGAAGTTAAGTTAAGGGATTTGTTAAGGGCGTTTCTTTGTGCCCATAAAAGAAATCTTGCATTACAGACTATAATATGTGATATTGATAGACACACTTCTGTTTTCGTTTCTGACTGGTTAAATGTTGATCACTGTTATTTTTTCTGTGTGTGTGTGTGTGTGTGTGCGCAGGGGTAAATGCTGGCATCCGTACAGTGGACATCACAAGGGTAAAATTCACACACACACACACACACACACACACACACAGCAGCAGCAGCAACGTTAATAATAAAATAATGAGAAGTAATGATCCCTTTGTTGCATCCTCACTTAAATCCAATTAAATTAAATAACTTTATTAATCCCCAGTGGGGCCATGAAAAAGTACATGCAGCAGAGGAGATAAACTATACACATACACACAGGACCAAATAATACAATAAATTAAAAATACTAAAAAGTATAAAAAAAGCAAGATGCCAGTGATGGGAATTGGTGCTGGGAAGTTCGGGCCTGGAAAAAGTTTTTAAGATTTTAATGGCCTTTTGAGGAGTGCATTACTACTATATATATATATATATATATATATATATATATATATATATATGGAGGCCAGAAACCTTAGAGGGGGACTCGTGATCTTGGGACATGTACTGACAATATTATGTAAACTCTTCTTATTCTGGATGGTTAGTGATTGGTACCAACATATCACGGAAAAAGTAATAAAATTTGCAAGGGAGCGGTTGTAGAACGCCACCGTGATGTCTGGACTTGACCCCAAACGAGTTCAGCTTCCTCAGGAAACTGCCGGTGTTACACCGTATTCAATGATATTGAAATTTGGCCCGCAGTGTAATTATATTTGGCCCGCGAGGCAATACCAAATGACTATTAGAGCTGGCCCGCTGGTATTATACAGCGCATTCACCACTAATACTACAAATCCCATAATGCTCTGCTGTTGTTTTGGCGCGTCAATCATGACAGGACCCAGAAACGCCCTCTCCTCTCTGACAGCAGTCATAGCGACCTCAGGCTACAGCTGTCGCCGCGCTACCCCTTCCCAAATATGGCGGAAAGAAAGGAAACAGCAGCTTTTTGGAGGCAGAATACCTGTTTACCTGTGTAAAGACACACCTGTTCGTCTCGTACGTGGAGCCAACGTGGCTTTAACTCAGGAGCACAACATCAGACGGCACTATGAAGCGGTGAGTTTCAGTGAAAAGCCTCGCTGTTAGCGTGCCAGGTGGGTGTTCAGATGTAATTCTTGGGCACGGAAAGTCAATAAATTATTAATTTCCCTAGATTTAAAAAAAAAAATCTTTTTATAAAAGAAATTGCATCATATAGAAAACTAAAAAATACATAAAAATAATATCAAAAATAAATATATTTTACGTTGAAATTTAGTTCAAGGCGAATGTCAATTCAAATATTTTCATTTCCCTATAATGTTGTCGGGGACTGTATATTGTGTGGTTCCATATTCAACGTTAAAGCAAAACTTGTTTGGGTTCATGTTAAAAGGTTCATTTGTTCAATGTTGGCCCGCGACTTTGTTCAAGTTTTAAATTTTGGCCTATCAAAGCTTTAAAAAATGTCGTATCTAATATCTGAGTGTATAAGGTCAACACAGATGAAATTCCTATTCAGGTCACAGAATACAGTGTAACACCGGCACTTTTTTTAAAACTATTTCATCTGTGTTACTGTCAAATTTCAAGTTGTGATCAAAAACCGTACATAAGCGAATTACTGTAGTTATTATTAAGTGCATTTTGGAGAAGGTCTGAAGTCTAAAATCTACCAGGGCAGCTCTATAATCTCCCGTGTTAGATGTGAGGAAATAACGTCTCCATTTCCTCCCTCTCTCTCTCCCTTCAGGGTGTCGGTGACTCCCTCGGGGTGAGTATAGCAGGAGGGAAGGGCAGCCCGCTGGGTGACATCCCCATCTTCATCGCCATGATTCAGGCCAACGGAGTCGCCGCCAAGACGCACAGACTCAAGGTAGACTGAGTCACATACGTGATTCATACATAAACACACGTGGTTGTGCGTTAGTTTATAACGGCCCATCCCATATGGGATTACGGGACACACAATAATGCAACGAATTAAATAAATAAATAAATACTTATGTCAGTTGGTCTAACTGAAGTGTGTGCGTGTGCAGGTGGGCGACAGGATCGTCAGTATTAACGGTCAGTCTGTGGACGGTCTGTCGCACAGCGAGGTCGTCACCATGCTGAAGAACAGCTACGGAAACATCAGCCTGAAGGTAACGCTGCCGGTGTTACACCATATTCTGTGACCCATCAGCAGTGGTGGAACTAAGTACATTTAATCAAGTAGTACAGTGCTTAAGTACACATTTCAGCTATCTGTACTTTACTTTGAGTATTTCCATTCTGTGCTACTTTCTTCTTCTACTCCGCTACATCTTAGATGCAAATATTGCACTTTTTACTTCACTACATTTATCTGACAGCTTTAGTTACGAGTTACTTTACAAATCAAGATTTGACAAAACGTATGAATAACTTTTAAAACATAATGCATTGTAAAAAAACAAAAAAAAAACAGTTTATAAAAACTGAGCCTTAACGATGAATCAGTTTTAATAACTGAATAATTGTTTAAGTCATGTTTGATGCAAAAAAGCCTGAAACATTTCAGCGTTTCGGCTCCTCAGATGTGAGAGTTTTCTGCCTTTTCTTGCCTTAAAGTAGAGCAGATTGAATAATGTTAAGGTTTGTTGGTTGGACAAAACAAGACATCTGAAGGTGTCGCTTTGAGCTTCGTTTAATTGTGACTACAATATAGAATAATTGGATTGATGAAGAAAATAATGAGCAGATTAATCCGTAATGAAAAAAATCATTAGTTGCAGCCCAACTGACCGCTTTCTCATGACAGGATTAATACATTATTGTTATTATTAATAATGTTAATAAATAATGACTGGTTTTATATTTTACTGTCAGTCTGTCTGTTATATAGTTTGGTGTTTTAATTGGCTCTCTGCTTTAGCTTTGTAAGTTCTGTTAGTTAGGCCAATAAAGTAATTCACCTCAGTAATTATTATTAGACTTCCAAAAAGTGTTTAGATTTAAAACAGAATCTGTGCAGCGAATCTGTGAAGCTGCGAGGGCCGGCATAATTTAAACTTCTCATGAGGTAACTAAACCTCAAAACAATAAATCTGATTTACTAAGAGGTTTAAATCGTATCCAGAGACTTACGTACGAAGGTTTACACCTTGAGATAAATGTGGGGTTTTGTGTTTGGAGATGTGGAAACATTCGTACAGTATATATCATGTTTTTGTTGTTTTCCATCTCTTGTTTGTAGTCGACTACTTGCTGCTTTCAATCATTAGTATGAATCGTTAATGCTGTGAATTCTTACTACCAGGACTTTGTATTGTTTGTGTTTTTGTTGGGGGGATATCCTGCTTTTAGTCCAGAAACACTGGATCCTACATTTCCCACAATGCACCTGGGATAGGGTCTTTCATTAGAGCCTCCCTGCCTGATAAACAGCCACATCTTTTCGAACTCCACACCTCCGGTTTGTAACGCAAGCTGGATGATGTCACTGTGACATCAGCAGGCCACAGACGACATCACGCAGCTGTTTTCACAGGCTGCTGCTCTCTGAGGTCACCGGCGCTTTGCTTTAAATGCAACTGAATTATAGTATTAAATATAGTAGTTTTCTGTTTCTGTTGTCAGACAACCGCACGAGCGTGATAGATACAGACAGATAAAATCATTATTTTATAATTATAAGGTCGCCTAACAGAATCGGTATAAATACAGGTTAATGGCAACAGCAGTGGCGTGAGATCGACTACACTGACATTCAAACGAGAGATCGCAGGAGGCCTCCGACTCCTGGCGGGGACGGAGGGCCAAAACGTGCTTTATAAAGTTTACCGACTCAACGCGCATGTAGGGTGGTCTGCGCACTGCTCAGGACGTCCAGATAAAAGACGTCGTGGGGTAATCCAGTGATTAAACTGAGTAAAGTAAAACCACAAAGCATCCGTTACCGTCTAAATGAGCTGCAAACGTGTATTTATGCTGTAAAATATGAAAAATGGTGACAACCCAAACTATATCATAAATGAGGCTGCTGAAGAACAGATGCCGCTTTGAATTGAATCAGTTAAATTCAGTTAAAGCAACTAAATATCTTTCTGTGTGTGTGTGTGTGTGTGTGTGTGTGTCAGGTCGTAGCGGACACCAACATCAGCGCCATCGCCACTCAGGTGGAGAGTTTGTCCAGCAGCTCCAGTCTGTCGGCCAACACTGACACACTCACAGCAGAGCCAGAGTGAGTACACACACACACACACACATATAATGACAGGTGGCGCTAACCTGAATCTGACCCTCCTCCTCCTCCTCCTCCTCCTCCTCCTCCTCTTCCTCAGGGGCCCGCGGCCCCGCAGCATCAGTCTGGAGAAAGGCTCTGAGGGACTCGGCTTCAGCATCGTCGGAGGATTCGGCAGCCCGCATGGAGACCTGCCCATCTACGTCAAGACCGTCTTCAGCAAGGTCAGAACCTGTCTTCGAACTTTGGACGGAGCCAGGCTAGCTGTTTCCACCTGCTTCCAGTCTTTGTGCTAAGCTAGGCTAACCAGGGCCCGACTCCAGCTCCGTACTTACTTGTGTAAATCTGTTGCTAGGAAACATCTGTAGCGCTGTCCAATCAGGAGCGATCAGCTGCATAAACATGAATTCACAGTAGCATCACAAGCTAGCACAACTTCCAAACATTACAGTTTTAGAGGCTCAAAAGAAATATCTTTAGTAAATGTATTTGTTTTATTTCTGTCTGCAGACATGGAGAAATCAGTGTTTCAGAGTTAGTAGTATTCATACAGTTTATAACGAGAGGGAAATATCCAATTATGCTAAGCTAACTAACGTTATTTACTCATTTAGCCAAACGTTTTTAGCAAAACGTTTCATATTTTGAGGGTGTGGTGTGTTATTTTAGTGAAATGTTATTCAAAATCTTCCAGACTGACGTCATTATTAAACATTTATTTACATTATTTATTTTAAGTTTCAGGTCAGAGACGTCGACCGAACCCCAGATCACCTCTGTTACTCTTCACTCTAAACGGCTCAGGTGTTAGCATGCTAACGTTAGCTTTGTCAGTTGCACCTGGCTGTAAATATTTAGCAACAACTAATCTCTACGTGAGAACTAGTTCACGAGGTGCAACCGGTTTTTACTTTGATAAAACTCTGCTTAGCAACACTGACGTCAGAACGAGGCTCAGTGAACGCTGCAGCCTCACTGGGACGCCGGCGTGGCACTATCACGCCGTGTTGGTGTGTGTTTCAGGGCGCGGCGGCGGTGGACGGGCGTCTGAAGCGAGGCGACCAGATCCTGTCGGTGAACGGAGAGAGTCTGCAGGGAGCGACACACGAGCAGGCGGTCGCCATCCTGAAGAAGCAGAGAGGAACCGTCACGCTGGACGTCCTGTCATAACACACACACACACCTGATAGCATACACAAATATGAATCACCTGCACACACACACACTAACACACACATATATATATATATAAACACAGAAGCTCCTGCGACAGGATCAGATAAATCACACACACACTTTGACTCTTGGACTACGAATCATCACGGATCGTGAACTCTGAACTTCCCAACGTGCAAAAAAAGAAACAGCATCAGACGGTGCCAACACACACACACACACACACACACACTTCCTGTGTGGGCAGACTGGTGGGTGAAACCAGTACACACTGATGTCAGCATGGCCAGATGTGTCTCAACACATTCTGTACCTGAAACAGAGTTTCTCAACCTTGGGGTCTGGGTCTGTATTTGTTTGGGTCCGAGGACGGTCTCAGGTGATCTTGGCTGGTCGTCTCGTTGCGATATCTCAACAGCTACTGGAACATATTTGCATGAAATTTGCAGTTTGTGTAAAATTCTGCTCCCCGGATGATCGTTTTTAAAGATTTTTGTAACCCCTGACTTTTCTTAAAGCACCATCATCGGGACAAATATTCCCCTCACACACAAGAAATATCAATCTAATGTGCAGATTATGAGGAAATTCCCTCCCGGCGTTCTCCTTTTTTGTCTCGCCTCTGTACATTTGTGAAGTGCGTTCATAAAGCCTCAGAATAAGTCCATTTTTTTTTTAGCGTGAGTTGATTTTCAACTGTCTGGAACCAATTAGCATCTGTGCTCACCTGCTCGCGTCTTTCCATTGACTTTGTATGCAGCGTGACGTTTACCGTGTTCAGAATATTAGTTTCACGTGTTAGCATGCTAACATTTGCTAATTCGCACTTAACACAACAAAAGGAGAATGTCATTCGTTTTGCAAGTATTTGGTCAAAAAGCAAATTGAAATGACCTGATTAAAAAAAAAAAAAAAAAAACATTAAGTCGAACAATATATTTACCTTAAACTCTATAACGTAACATAACGATGGACATTTTCACATAATTGGCAGATTGTTATAAATATATATAAATACTCATCATCCTAAAATTGATTACAATTCATCTTGTGGGGAACATGAACTAAATTTCACGGCAATCCATCAAATAGTCGTTGAGATATTTTAGTCTGAGCCGCGATTGTCAACCTCATGGTGGCGCTAGATGAAAAGTCAGGATCATGAGCGTCAGTGGGGCACCGTGAATGTCAAATCCGTGCATCAGTTGTCAGCATATTTCAGTCTTAAGACTCTTAAACATGGTGCCACAAGCCGGAAAAGGTTGAGAAACTCTGTTATTAGATCCACTTCCTGTTCAGAATATAACCTAAAACAAATAACTGTCAATATGGAGTCACGATGGAGTGACATTTAAATCCAGCCTGCACTAGTTAATACAACTCTACAGACACAGACGAGGAGGTTTGTTTTCACGGGTGAAAAAATCATGTTTATAATCCAGAGAAACAAAAGGGAAGTGTTGGTGAAAAAGATGTGACTGACACTGCTGCACACGTTAGCTTAGCATCTCCTCTGTGGTAAAAGACTGGTTAGCCGTTAGCCACCGTGTAGCAGTTATTGTGAGTGTGGAAACCACCAGACAGGAGAGTGTGTAAACTATAAACACCACCGATCATTAGATCTGTTAACGTGCCATGCTAAGTAGCTAGCCGTCAAAAAGGTACTTTTCATTTTCAAACATGACAATGACAATTGGGTTTTACAATTGTAATTTAAATTTTGTCGATTCAAATTTCAATTTGATTGAATAATTTCCTTTTAATATTGGCAGTCACAGACTTCCATATGAAAAAATGTAAAAGCACATTTAGGAAAAGAGGGGAAATCCACTGTGACACGTGGTTATGAGATTTTACACGCTCCCTGCGGTGGATCGTCCCCTCGGGTTCGTTGCTTTCGGTTTTTACTTTTCGAAGAAAATCTAGGTATTAACAGGTTTTTATTTCGAACATTAAACAATGATTAAACCGTGTAACCTGCAGTGTTTAATGTAACACAAATCTCTTTAATGATGACGACTGGACCGGTTTGCTCAGTTTTTGCTCATCAGAACCTGTAAAAATCGAAAACAGTGAGCCTTAATTAAAACTTTCTTCCATAACAGACGACATTAAAATGTTCCTTCGTGATGGAGAGATACTTGGTTATCAAAGTTTTTCTATATACGCAAACATTTCCTGAAGTTTTTCATCCGTTAAATACCATTAAATCAGAGAATTCAGCCTGTTAAAGTGCTTTAATCTTCTAAAAAGTGCCATCATTTGATAGAAATTAGGTGTAATTGTTTTTCAATCCAGTGGTGAACATTTAATTTCTCATACACTCACGAACATACAGATATTAAAAATGAAAGTTTAAAAACTCAGATTTTTCTTTCAGTAATGAATCCATGTAAAATCCACATAAAATTATATAAATGTTAAATACTCATGTGACTCTCAGGACTTGGAGACCCCCTGTCGCCCCCAGCAACAGATAGCGTCTTCCACGTGATTGTTACCATGGAGAGAAACATTTTCGAATGGTCTCCGTGGAGATTTAAAATAATAAAAAAAGGCTTTCTAGAAGCAGGCGTGAATAAAAGCAACAGGCCGACATTTAGTAAAACTCTCTTGCTCTCTGTCGTCTCCAGATGGACTTCAGTTTCACCTCTGCGTGTTTAGCCTAGCTTAGCACAAAGACTGGAAGCAGGGGGAAACTGTTAGCCTAGCTCCTTCGAGAGAAAAAGATCCACCTTCAAACAACTCCAAATTTGTCTAATTTACATGTTGCAGTGCATTCTTAAACTTGTAATTTTATTAAATATATTAAGGCTTTTATTATATTAAGGGTTTTCTTGGATTAAGGGTCTTTTAGGGGGCAAACACACCTTAAAATGTGCCAATTAACACTCAAAGCACCCCTGAATTTGAACCTTAACCTACCTTAAGTTAAGGTGGAAATTAAGGTTGGCTTTGTTACATGGAAAATGCTACAGGGTTGACCTCATATTTGGGTCAATTAATAGATTCTAATATATTAAGGGGTTTTTAATGGGTTTCTGCATGGATTAAAGGGTTGAAAAATAGCGTTGAAGCCATCTCTGAATATTCACCATAATTGAAAAATTAAGGCCCTTTTAAGGTATAAAATAATATCTATTTCCATACAGGAAACCCAATGAAACAATTTTAATATATTACAACCCATTATGCTTAATTAATCCAGAGTAATGGGTAAATCAATGGTATTTTAAGGTGTAAAAAAACAAAAAGGTATTCAGTGTCATACTGAGGGACTTTAGAGATGTGTGCGCAGTCACTGAACAAATAGCTCCAATGCTAACAGCTGAAAAAACCACAATGTCTCCTGTTAACATTTCTATTTCTACAACATTCAACCTGTAAATCAAACAGACTTGGAGGTATTGGATTTTTTTTTCCCTCTTTTGATGGAGCTAGGCTAACAGTTTCCTCCTGCTTCCAGTCTTTGTGCTAAGCTAGGCTAAACACGACCTTTTTCTGGCTTTGTCCTCTGATAGCCGGTTACATTTTGGAAAAAAAAAGACTTAGATTAGCTCCAAAGCTAACAAATCTCTAATACATATATTCGTCCTCACCCCTTTTTTTTTTTTTAAGGTAGCTGCACATAAAATCCTTCCTGAGCTCTCAGTAACGACTAACTAGTTTCTAACTAGTGACTAACTAAATCAGGTCATTATAACTTAAGAAACGTCTCAGCGAGTCAAGACTTTAGTCATGTGTAAATCTGTTGCTAGAAAACATCTGTAGCGCTGTCCAATCAGGAGCAATCAACTATGTAAACAGGAAGTCACTGTAGCATCATAAACTAGCACAACTTTCAAACATTACAGTTTTAGAGGCGCAAAAGATAAATCTTTGTAAATGTCTGTATTTATGTAATATTTCTGTCTGCATACATGGAGAAATCTGTGTTTCAGAGTTAGCAGCATTCATACAGTTTATAATGAGCGGGAAATATCTGATTATGCTAACCTAACTAAAGTTATTAGCATAACGTTTCGTGATATGTTGTTATTTTTGTGAAATGTAATTTAAAATCTTCAAGATTTACATCATTATTAAACAGCATTTATCAAGACTTTTTTTACTCAGATGTTAGCATGCTAACGTTAGCTTTGTCGGTTGCACCTGGCAGTTAGTGGCTGTAAATAAAACTAAAACTCGTACATTAGAACGAGGCTACATTTGAATTTACGAAGAGCTGCTTTAATTGACTTCAGGTTCCTAATTTTTAGCCATTGCACTCTTAATCTGAGTTGTATTAATGTATGGCTTTTGTTACCTGCAAATGTTGATAGCTAACCTAAATATATTTGAGAAGGGATTCAGATTCGATGAGTGGATTTGATGAAATGCTGCCGAACACCAACCTTTGTTTAGACAGAGAACAAGAGGATTTACCAAAATGTCAGACTGTTGCTTTCAATCTAAAGATTTTACAACGCGAAGGTAGTTGTGTGTTAGCAAAGTTTTGCTAACGTCTAGCATGATCCCGCCGTACTGTGTTCCGATATTTAGATGCGTAATTGAACTATTTAGCAGCAGCTGTAGGCGTCGGTCTCAACAACGAAAGGAGAACAAAATGGTGTGTTCAGAGCCGAGCTTCGGTCTCAGCGGGACGCTGTACTTTATACATATCAATCAAGTGCAAAATACTTTATGTTCAGCTTTTTATGTCATAATTACTGTCTTAATTTTTGGTACTTATTTGTAGATGAACTGTAATTTATTTTTTTGATCTTGCTGGAAATTAACAATGTATTTTTTTTTGTTGTTTTATTATTATTATGAGCACCAATATGTTTTACCAGTGTCTGAATGGAAACCCTGCAGCTTTGATTTGCCTTCACACGATCTCATTCAGAGTCGCTGCCAAAAAAAAAAACAGCCCGGGTTGCACTTTATTACACATAATTTCTTGATAATTTCCTCAGACGTTTACTGGAAAGAACTACGTCATTTGGTACTATTTATCGAGAAAATAGAGATAGTGTTCAGTTGAATCTTTTAGTCAGAGCACAATAAATGAAGGAAAAGAACAACTGCTTCACCTGTTACTTGCTGGAAAATAAAATTATGAGGACATGAAGTTGCAAAGTGGGAGGAATTATTTAATGCGCCCCTGGTTCCGCATTTAAAAAGTCCCATTCGTTTTTGTTACGTGACTCACAGTTGGGGCACTTAGACTGCTTGGATCGGCATAAAACTCTGCTCGAAAATATCTGGCTCTTTTATTTTAAAAAGTCAGGCTCGTACCTTTTTGTTTTTATCAACTCTGTGTGAAATCGGAGGAAGTCAAAAATGTTTCTGCTAATCTTTAAACATGCTAACGCCAACATATGGGGGATATTTAGTAACCGAGATGAAAAAATGAAAGCCATCAGGAGAGCGAGACTCCGTAAAAGCTCATCACATGTGCTGTTGTGCTACAGGCAGGTGCTGCTACTCTCCTATGAGCCCTATTATTGTTCAGCCTACATTAGTTTACACTTTGTCATGTTGTCCCCATTAAAGCAGCCGAACCAGCAGTCAGCAGCTCCTGTCTGCAGTGGACCCGTGGACGGACAGACAGCTGTCTCTGGATCACTGTGAGACTGAAGGAAACTTAGAAACGTGATAATCTCAGGCAGGTTCTGCAGCCGCTTTCTTCTCTGGAGGTTTATTCTGGAACGCACTTTTCTTCATGTTGTTCCAGTTCATCGAGCCGTGATGCTAAAATCCCTTTAAAGAGATCAAACACAACATCCACCAGTCAGATCCCTGCTGCCCTTTTCTATTACTTTACTCCTCCGTCTTATTCTTCCTTCTGTCTCCTCCGGCGTTCCTTTAACGGGTCGATGAGCTTTCTGTAGCTTTTTATGATACTGATTATGACTTAATGCTCATAAAATTTAAACTCAGACTAATCTAAAGGATTTTAGGGTGAGCAGCATTCGGCAGGTTTCACAGACTCGACTCTTCGTCTTCGAGCGTTGGACACACGTGAAACATCAAACTGCTGAAGCTGTAACTGTACAATCGTAAGTTTATGTCATACTTCACACACTGAACCGGGTTTTACAGTCTCGGATCCAACGTCTCCCCACACAGGTCAGTTTGATCATTTCATAGATATTGATCCAAAGAGGCTCTCTGTTGTGACTCTGACAGCTGAACGAGCTGTGAAAACGTTGTGAATGATCTTCCTGTCTGTTCTGATTATTGATCATCTGTTTGATTTGTGCTATCTTATCTGTGTTTTATTAAAATGTAAAGAGAGCACAATCTACCTCGCTGGAGTCTTCCTGAGCTATAATCTGTTTTGTCCTCCAGAGGAACAGCAGGTGTGCGGCCCTGCACAGGTGCGAGAGGTCACCTACAGGTTTCTGATGCCTGCAGCTCCAGTTTACTGCTGAAGATTCGCAGTAACCACAGACGCTGGACTGTCCCGCTGTCATCACAGACACGTGAACTAACCGCAGACGCTGGACTGTCCCGCTGTCATCACAGACACGTGAACTAAAGCGCCAGCGCTGGACTGTCCCGCTGTCATCACAGACGCGTGAACTAAAGCGCGCAGACGCTGGACTGTCCCGCTGTCATCACAGACACGTGAACTAAACGCAGACGCTGGACTGTCCCGCTGTCATCACAGACACGTGAACTAAACGCAGACGCTGGACTGTCCCGCTGTCATCACAGACACGTGAACTAAACGCAGACGCTGGACTGTCCCGCTGTCATCACAGACACGTGAACTAACCGCAGACGCTCGACTGTCCCGCTGTCATCACAGACACGTGAACTAACCGCAGACGCTGGACTGTCCCGCAGTCATCACAGACACGTGAACTAACCAGAGACGCTGGACTGTCCCACTGTCATCACAGACACGTGAACTCACCGCAGACGCTGGACTGTCCCGCTGTCATCACAGACACGTGAACTAACCGCAGACGCTGGACTGTCCCGCTGTCATCACAGACACGTGAACTAACCGCAGACGCTGGACTGTCCCGCAGTCATCACAGACACGTGAACTAACCGCAGACGCTCTACTGTCCCACTGTTATTACAGACACGTGAACTAACCGCAGACGCTCTACTGTCCCACTGTTATTACAGACACATGAACTAACCGCAGACGCTGGACTGTCCCGCTGTCATTACCGACACGTGAACTAACCGCAGACGCTGGACTGTCCCGCTGTCATCACAGACACGTGAACTAACCGCAGACGCTCCACTGTCCCGCTGTTATTACGGACACGTGAACTAACCGCAGACGCTGGACTGTCCCGCTGTCATCACAGACACGTGAACTAACCGCAGACGCTCCACTGTCCCGCTGTCATCACAGACACGTGAACTAACCGCAGACGCTGGACTGTCCCGCTGTCATCACAGACACGTGAACTAACCGCAGACGCTCCACTGTCCCGCTGTCATCACAGACACGTGAACTAACCGCAGACGCTCCACTGTCATCACAGACACTGGACTGTCCCGCTGTCATTAGACACGTGAACTCACCACACAGTGTTTAATTATTACTCACAGCTCATTGTTTCATTGATCAATAATGAGAGCCGACACATTACTTATTTGTTAGAAGAGAGAAGTTGTTAATGAACACAGAGATCACGGGACAGACAGCTGCTTTTCCTCTTGACTGCTCTGAAACACAGATCTACTAAATGATTAATAATCCATATAACATCATGAATTTTTCTGCATTTGACGATTACACTGAAAACAGAAAAACATCTGTACAGAAGATATTTGTAAGTAAATTCAACACGGATGATATCTGAAGTTGTTCATAGTAAGCTCCGCCCGCCGGAGGGACAACAGGTACGACAAAACAAAGACAAAATAAAAAATCTGTAACTACGTTTTTTCTATAAAAAATAATTTTCTGTG
The DNA here is from genome assembly GCF_020085105.1 of Siniperca chuatsi. Classification (NCBI taxonomy): domain Eukaryota; kingdom Metazoa; phylum Chordata; class Actinopteri; order Centrarchiformes; family Sinipercidae; genus Siniperca; species Siniperca chuatsi. Next base: position 1,093,433 of record NC_058047.1, on the reverse strand, counting down.
TGTTTTGTGCCTCTCAGTCCACAGCTGGGGAGACGACGTTCAGACAGCCAATGGGAGCAGTGCGGGACGGTCACAAGGAGGTAACTCTGTCGTCAGTGCTGTCAGTCGCCGGGTTGTCGAAGGCGTTCGTGTCTTCTTTGCTCCTGAACGACAAACAAACGCACACTTTGTTAAAACTTTAAAACTGGAGTTGTGATGATAATGCCTGGACTCCAATATTACAGAAGACAAATGCGTTTCAGAGCAAAATACTGAAATATTTCTCTCTCAGAGCTTAAAATTCGCATAAAACCTGCAGCTTCAGCCTCCCGTTAGAAACTTTACGTCCTCGGTTGTTAAATGATGTCGTGAATCTGATGGTTTCTGCAGTTTTCACTCGTGTGAGGGAGGGATTTGATTCAGTGCTGATTGATCGTTAGCAGTGATGATCAATAATTCCCTAAATGTGAGATAGTTCTGACAGGTCATGGGGTCTCTTTTTTCTGTTAAAGTGAAATGGTACAAATAATAAAATGATGATAGACTTTATTTAAACAGCACTTCTCAAAACAAACATTTTATTCAGCAGCTGTACGACAGTTTGCCCTCGTTGAGCCTTTTGAGGGATTATTCGGTTTTCTGCATCTGGAAACTTTAACTTTTAGTGACGGACGTATCCAGAGGCCCTGTTCCCTCCAGGACCTGAATAATTCCCACAGTGGCAGAAATAATGTAAAGTATTTAGTCTGGTCCTACCTGACCATGTCCAGGTTGGTCTCGTAGGGGTTTTCGTTGCTCTCATAGGGGTTTTCGTTGCTCTCGTAGGGGTTTTCGGTCATGGCGCGGTCATTTTCTCTCAGTGACTCCACACTGGTCTTCCTCCTGCAGACAGATGCATCATATTAGGACTGCATTATTAAACATTATGTTCTTTAAATCTATAGATTGTTTTGTCTATAAACACAACCCTCAGAAACATTTAGTCCAGACTGCAAAAAGAAAGTCTATAACGTCTAAATATTGGGATTTTTCAGCATTTTCTTTCCTCGGTTTAGGGCTGTAACTAACGATTACCATAATTATTAAATTAAATTTATTGTTTTGTCTCTAAATTGTCTGAAAATAATAATAATAAATGCCCGTCGCTGTTTCTCAGAGTCCAAGACGACTTTTTCACGTCTTGTTTTGTCAGACCAGCAAACCAAAACCCCAAAATACTCAGTTTACGATATAAAACGGAGAGTATTTGTCATTTGTGATCGAATCGTTTCAGCGCTATATTTTATAATCTGATATACATTATGTGAATGTTAACCCCCTGACGGACCTGCTGGACTCCTCACACCAGGCTTTCTTCACCAGGAGGCCGACGAAGCTGAGGAAGAGGAAGGCGGAGACGGCGATGATGCCGGTGAGCCACTGAGGCAGCAGATTCTCGCTGATCTGAGTCTGAGCTGCAACACAAACACACAGAGAGGTCAGAGGTCATCCAGACTAAGGTGTGAACTTAGTCTGGATGACCTCTGACCTGGTCGGTTTTATATGTTGTAGGTTTTTTAAGAGTCACTCAAATAAACCTAAAAGTTTTCCAGCAGTGTTAACAACCAGCCGCCTGCTTCAAGCTAACTTGAACCAAACCGATCTGTTAGCTAGCCTAATCTACACTGTTTGAGCTAAACTGTTAGAATAGATTAAGTTCAGGTTATCTATCTAATCAATTTCAGCCGCTAAAATAAACCATTAGCTGACCCGAACTGGACTCTTTCAGCCTCTAAAATAAACCATTAGCTGGCCCGAACCGGACTTTCAGCCGCTACAATAAACCATTAGCTGGCCCGAACCGGACTCTTTCAGCCGCTACAATAAACCATTAGCTGGCCCGAACTGGACTCTTTTAGCCGCTAAAATAAACCATTAGCTGGCCCGAACCGGACTTTCAGCCGCTACAATAAACCATTAGCTGACCCGAACTGGACTCTTTCAGCCTCTAAAATAAACCATTAGCTGGCCCGAACCGGACTCTTTCAGCCGCTACAATAAACCATTAGCTGGCCCGAACTGGACTCTTTTAGCCGCTAAAATAAACCATTAGCTGGCCCGAACTGGACTCTTTCTATGAAACTGAAGTCCTTAATATTTAACCTTTAAAATGAATTTACCTATTATTACTTAATAATAATAATAATAATAATAATGTAATGAAGTTAATTTAAATGGGATTTTAAGGAGATAATTGTGATAAATTAAGGTCTTTTAATGCATTATCTGCATGGTTTGAGGGGTAAAAACAACATAACATTGACCAAACAACAAGTAAGCAACCCCTTAATTTATCTGAGGTGAAAACTTTGGGAAACTGTGCAGATAATCCAATAAAAACCCCTTAATATATATTACAATCCATTATTAATCCACAAACTTTGGGGCGAAACCCTGAATCCGCACTTTAATTGAAAAACTAAGGTAATTTTAAGGTACAAGTTAATGTTAGTTTGTGAATGTTAAGGGGTTTTTACCCCTTAAAATGTTACAATCCATTAATTTGGACCAAATCTGGATAAACCTGTTAAATACCTGCTTAAAATATTTCAGAGCCCTGACGTAAACCAAAATCCCTTAACCTTAATAACACCTGATCATTAAGGGACTTGTCAAATATTTTTAAAATGAATGTGTAAACTAAGAGGAATTAATGTACACCTTAAAATCTACTTAAGAGCTTTTAAATTAAGTGATCTCTAAATAAAGGTGTTTTCACAGACAAACTAAGGATGGATTGAAGGTATTTTAAGGGATTGTAAGTGAAAGTATAAAGTAGCACAAATGAAAAGTACCTCAGATTTGTACTTGAGTATGTATGTATTTCCACCACTGTTGTACAGAGTTTATGACCACAATTATGATATTAACAGGAAATAAAAGCTGCTTCCTTGTACACTTATTATCTTTATCATCGATTACTTTTTCAATTAATCCAAACAAAGTTGGAAAAGAAAATGCATTTAAAAGTTTCAAACTGCTTATTTAGTCAAAAACCCAAAGACATTCAATTTCCGCTCGCGTGAAGCAGCAAAACTGGAACCAGATGCTATTTTTTATTTTATCAAAAAAAAAAAAAAGAAGCTTTTTAAACAATTAAACCATCATCAAAATGTTCTACAGCTGAAACGCTAAGTTGATCGTAGCAGATTCATTGTTTTATTCATTTTTCTACCAAACAGTCGCTGGTTTTATCTCTTCAGACGAGCGGATTTCATGTTTTTCTTCGTCATGTGTGATAGTAAACAGACTCTTTTGGACTGCTGGTTGGAAAAATTATAATAACTTCACTCCTTTCTGACATTTTATAGAAAAAACAATGACTCGATTGATTGATTGATGGTGAAAATATCTGTAGTTGGGGCTCTAAACGCTCACTACTGTTTTTCCTGGATTAACTGACTGTTTGTTTTTACAGCGCAGCTCGTACCTGTCTGGGCCGCCACCGCTCCGACTGTCAGCAACAACCAGGACGTCGCTGCACAGAGTTTTCCCATCGCTGGTTCTCCGCTCTGACTGAAGAGAAAACTAAGTTCACAAGAGTTAAACCTGAAGCTTCAGAGGTCGACTTCAGACTTCAAACCCTGAGTGTGAAACTAGCAGCAGCGGCTCAGGTGTTGTTGGAGTGTCAGGTGAAGCAGCAGGCCACTGCCCTTCTGTTAATGTTTAACTCAAACTCACAATACAAACTGTGATTCACAGGAAAAGCTTTTATCTGCTCTCTGACTTTATGGCACAATCAGGTTTCTGTTTTCTCTCGGGTGGAACGAACCGTCGCCTTAGAAATCTACCAAACGCACTCCAAGGTTTCACTTAATTATTGTTTGATAGTTAAAAGGCAGCGTGACTTAAACCTACAGTCCACTCCTCCTCGGGTTTGTTTCCATCTATAAGTTTTACTAATTCCCCGTTGTTTTAGTTTTAGTTTGATTTACTCTGATTAAAAACTCTCTAAACAGAAGAAAACAGCGACACATAAATACAAGTGATATAAATGTTATTGTCTTTCATTTATATACATTTAACCAATCTAGCAAATAATGAATTATGATTAAACTGGTTATCATAATAATCACCTATAATTTCCTTGTTATATAAAAGTGTTTCAAACTAATATTTCCAATGTCAACAATGAGCCTTAAACTCGTAATATATTTAATTTCTTTACTACAAACAGATGAAACAGACACCTTTTACTGCTTTATCTTTGACTGGTGATCAGTTCAAGCGTCTTTTTAGGAGAATTATCTTGTTTTGTTTTTTTTGGCCCCGAGTAGTGTCTGCAGGCTTCGTCGCAAGCTGCACGTCGCCTGGCAGGCAAACTTCGGGGCAAAAGGCCTGAAAATCACAAATGCTGTGAGCAAGAAATAAAATAAAATAACACAGTGATGAACTGAGAGCTTCTCCCATCTGGAGTTTGGACCGTCAGAGGACACAGTTCAGTGATTTGTAGTGAATGATTCAAACGCTAACTCGGCACTGTGTAATGATGCAAAAAAGACTGAGGCTAATGTTTGATCGTCTGACTGCCATTTCTTTTATCTCGACTCTCTGATCGATGTGGGCAGCGATTCATAGGTCGGTGACGCTAAAGGCTAACAGGTCCCAGGCAAAAAGTCAGCATCCTCATCAGCTGACGATCCATTAACAGGAAAAACGTTATGTTTGCTAACTCTCGGCCTTGGATGTAAAGCGCGGTAAGGACTGTAGGTAGTAAGCTACTTAGCTGGACATGCTAACGTTAGAGCAGATAAACGCGCTGTTTAATCCTTACAGTGTTTTAAAATATGTTGGGTTCTAGCAGAATTTGAGGGTGTAGTTACTCTTGAAGAAAGTTAATTGCGTTGCAATTTTGAAACTACTTTATAGGAATATTCCACTGAACATCAAATACTCACCCCTGAAGCCTGGAGGCTCTGAACAGTTTGTAGCTGGCTTCTTCAGCGGACAGCAGCAGTTACAGTATTCACATGTAGTCCATACAAAACATGTCAAACCACCTCTGCCCATCTTAAAGCTATACTTCATCTAAAACGCTCATATTTTTGCTAAAATATGGCTAAATTGTGTAAATGTGTTATATCTTCACATTTCTTTCCTCGCAACCTTCCTAAGCAGGTGCGTTCAACAAGCGAAAGGAAGTATTTAGCCTTATTTTGGTAAAAATATGAGGACGCTTTAATATATTTTTCATATTATAAACACGATCCAGGATGTTTACGGTATATTTACAGTGTGTGATTTCTGTAGTTATCATGTACATTAGTCCTGGTCACAATTAATTAATTTCTTAAAATTTCTTAACTGAAAATAAATGTTTCCTCATTTTCTTTTGAACCCCCCCTCCCAGAACCTCGAGGCCCCTGGAGGTCCTGTGGCCCCAGTTTGGGCCCCGGTGTCCTACAGTATGAGACAGGCGGAGGAGGGTTTGGCTCCGAGCATGCTCATGAGGTTCAGGTTTAACTGGGCCGGGTTGAAGTCCTGGAGGTCGGACACCGGGGCCTGCTGGCCGCCCCGGCTCTTCTCCCTGGAGGTGACCCGGTACTGGGCCTTGACGTTCCTCACAGGGTTGTAGTCCGGACTGACGCGGTCCGGGCAGTGAAACGCCTCTCTGATGACGCAGCCCTGCTGAGACAAGGCCACGAAGCCGTTCCTGAAGGTCACCATCCTGACGACGGGGGAGTACACGTACTGAACGCACAGCAGGTTTCCTGACAGGAAGAAACAAGAAGAACGAAACACCGCTGAGTGACGGCAGAACGGAAACTACGAGCCCGAACGGTCATTTTCTGTCACTCTGTGTTCATGTTAGACGGTTTGTCCATCGCTGTCATGTTTGGGGGACACAGAAGCTGTGGTAGAGGTTGTTAGCAGCAGTTAACGTAACGTTTGTCGTCGTCATTCTAATATTTCAGTTTTTTTTACCTGCCTTTAACACCATTTCCCATAAACCCACAGCTCAAGAGAAAACGCGAGTCCATGGACGAGTCGGGTGTCTGTGGACGATATTGTGGATATGGAAGAAGCCAAGTTACGATGACGTAAGTTTCATGGGAGGTGTAGTTTTTTTTATTCGCTAACAAATCGTTGGTTGGTTTCAGCTTCTAGCAGCGCGGTCTGTAGTAGAAATTTAAGGAACACTCTTCATTGTATTGAGGAACAGAAGCTAGACAGGAAGTGACGACATGACTTCGGCTCTCTATTTTTCACGGATGTAGCAACGTAGCTAGCCCTGATCCAGGACCGTTAACTACCCCAGTCCTGCATGGCTGTCTCCACTAACTCAGACATGTCAGTCACAAAATACAAACCCTAACAAATGGTAGGAAGTCGTCTTCGTGACTCAGCTGAGAAATAACAAAGATGGCGCAGGACTGCTTCCTTCTGCTCAGCAGTCAGAGCTGGTGGCTGAAGGAGACTCTGTTCATGTCGGACCACACCGGTACGTACCTGTAGCGACGTCCCAGACTGTGACGCTTCTGTCCTGAGATCCCGTGAAGACAAACTGGTCGCTGTCGGAGAAAGCAGCAGAGAGGACGCCCTCGAAGAAAAAGCCCTGAACGTCAACAAAACAGCAGCAGCAAAAACTCAGACTGAAGATCGGATTGTTTTACATAATAACATCGTTATTGGAATGAAAGTAAAATGTTGCCAAAAGTTAATTAATAAAGTACAAGATTGCTGATTTTTGGTTTGTGGGACGGCTGCCTGGAGAGCAGAAAGTAATATTTAAAACTGATCATTTGGAAAATGACCTGCAGTTATGTAAAGAGGACACCATTTGTAGCCAAAACATCAAACTTGGCCTCTGGTGGTTTATTGCAGATGTACAGTAGCTCTGACCTTGTACTCCATGGTGTGGTCCAGGACCAGCGGGTTGAGCGCCCACAGCCTCTGGACGGCGTCCTCGGAGCCCACCAGGGCGTGGGTCCCCCAGTTACTGGCCGTCACACAGGTCACTCTGCTGCGATGAGGCTCCAGGCTGGAGCCGCCGCCGCCGCTGAAGTCGTAGAGCTTCACCTCCCCGCAGCTCGTCCCGTACAGCAGCCGGCGGTCGGACAGCAGGGCCATGGAGGACAGCGGGGCATGGAGGAGGGACAGGGGGAAGCCCTTCAGGGGTCCCTCCACCGTGGGGAAGCTGTCTCTGGTGGTGATCTCGAACAGGCACACGGAGTCCTCGTAGGCCACTGCCACGTGCTTCTCCTGGGAGCTGACGGCCAGGCAGAGCACCCTGGAGAGGCTCTCCGGAGGGGGGATACAGAGCGTCTCCTGGGGCAGGGCTAACGGGTAGATGAGGACGGTGCCGGTGGTCAGACCGCAGAGCAGCAGGCGTTTGTGCTGAGCTAACTCCAGACAGCAAACCTCCGCAGAGACCGCCAACCGCTCCGATAGAGAACCTGCGGGGAGACCCAGGAGGAGGTTTCAAACATATTCGCTTCCATTTGTGAATCATTTTTAGTTTGGACGAACATGATTACCATAGGCAAGGTAAATATATACAGTGCCTTGCGAAAGTATTCGGCCCCCTTGAACTTTGCGACCTTTTGCCACATTTCAGGCTTCAAACATAAAGATATGAAACTGTAATTTTTTGTGAAAAATCAACAACAAGTGGAACGAAATTTATTGGATATTTCAAACTTTTTTAACAAATCAAAAACTGAAAAATTGGGCGTGCAAAATTATTCAGCAGGGACAGGGAAGATGGTTAAAATTGATGGGAAGATGGATGGAGCCAAATACAGGACCATTCTGGAAGAAAACCTGATGGAGTCTGCAAAAGACCTGAGACTGGGACGGTGATTTGTCTTCCAACAAGACAATGATCCAAAACATAAAGCAAAATCTACAATGGAACGGTTCAAAAATCAACATATCCAGGTGTTAGAATGTCAAAGTCCAGACCTGAATCCAATCGAGAATCAGTGGAAAGAACTGAAAACTGCTGTTCACAAATGCTCTCCATCCAACCTCACTGAGCTCGAGCTGTTTTGCAAGGAGGAATGGGCAAAAATTTCAGTCTCTCGATGTGCAAAACTGATAGAGATACACCAAGCGACTTACAGCTGTAATCGCAGCAAAAGGTGGCGCTACAAAGTATTAACTTAAGGGGGCTGAATAATTTTGCACGCCCAATTTCTCAGTTTTTGATTTGTTAAAAAAGTTTGAAATATCCAATAAATTTCGTTCCACTTCATGATTGTGTCCCACTTGTTGATTCTTCACAAAAAATTACAGTTTCATATCTTTATGTTTGAAGCCTGAAATGTGGCAAAAGGTCGCAAAGTTCAAGGGGGCCGAATACTTTCGCAAGGCACTGTATTTCCAAAATCAGTAACAATATGTTTCTTCTCTTTGCTCCAGCACTGACCTGTGTGGTTGTTCCAGCTGATGACCTCGGTCTGGCTCTGCTGTCGGACGTAGAAAACCCGATCTGCGTCTTTGGTGACGGCGACGTGGGCGCAGCCCGCAGGGATGTGGGCGCTGGGTTTGTGGCGGGTGTCGTATTTCAGACTCCACAGACGGACGGCGGCGGCGGCCGTCGAGGCTGAAACCACGAAGCCGTTACACAGAACGACAGAAGTGACGGCAGCGTCTGAACCGCACAGAGTGTCCAACAACGAACCGGTGATCACCGACCAGATCTGACAAAGACAGAACAGCAGGAAGGAGTTCTGGTTGTGACCGTCAGGGCTGGTGATTCATCTCACATCATTTCCTAAGCTGGAGTTGTATGAAGCCTGTTCTACCCTACAATATGTTAAAGAAACGATCCACTGACAATAAAAACTTTCACAAGAACGGAGTTAATCTGCAGTGGTTAAATGTGTGTATGTTGTTTGCCTGCAGCTGCTTCACAGTAAAAACCTTTTCAGCTACTGGGAATCTGAATAAGGGAAGCCAGAAAGAAGCAAGAGGCGCTACTGCAGGGCTCTTACTGTGAAGGACCTGCAGGGGCTCTTACTGTGAAGGAACTGCAGGGGCTTTTACTGTGAAGGAACTGCAGGGGCTCTTACTGTGAAGGAACTGCAGGGGCTTTTACTGTGAAGGAACTGCAGGGGCTCTTACTGTGAAGGAACTGCAGGGGCTTTTACTGTGAAACAGGTGCCAGGAATGAAATTCCATAGAGTTTGTGCCATGGAGATTTTAATTTGGCCGCCAAACACTTAGCATAGCATTGCTTGATATAAGTTTGGACGTTTTTTGATATTTATAAGGAAAAAGCCAAATGAAAGGAAGTTGAATGTAACATCGGTTGTCTTTTCTGTTCGTCTCTTACTCGTATGAGCTGGTCAGCGGCTCCGGAGGCGAGCAGCCTGCGGTCCGACGAGACGCAGGCTGACAGAACGCTGTCGTCGTGTTGGAGGTCGAGGAATCCGTCCACAGAGTCTCTGTCGACGTTAAAGAGGCTCAGAGTCCGATCGCTGCCTGCAGAGGACACGAACACAGATCGGCCAACTGTTACAACTGCTGCATTTTTATGTTTTTAAACATTTAAATCAACGCATTAAAAACCCTGTTGAATATGAGCTAATGTGAGTGAGCTGTGAGCGTTTCACACAGTCCGAGGCGATCTGAGAACCAAAATCAAGAAGGGTGCTGTGATTTAAAACGAGTGAAGTCAACATCAGCCTCGTACCTGCTATCAGTATTTTTTCATCTTCAGTAACTGAAAGCAAAGAAGGAAGCGGAGGGAACTCGACGGCTGTCCGTTTCCCCGTCCTGGAAATCTGCAGACAGGAAGGTAAACGTCATCGGCGTGACTCAGGATCGCGTGCAGCAGAAGTAAAAATAACCACGTTGGCTTTTTAATGTTAGAACAGCGTACTTGGGTCTGCCTCCCCCTACTGGTTCCTACGAACGCTGTCCCTCGACTAATGAGGCTGATTCCACCTCAGCATTTGAATTCAAACAGATATAAAACTTAACGTCTGATATAAAGAACATTTATTCATATTTGGGAAGGGAATTTGGATCCGAATACTTTTAGTTTTATTAAATTATTAGTTCTGAATTTGCATTTAATGAGATTTTTTTATTTACTTTGTTTTTTCCAAACATACACATACAATATTTGAAATAGAAACACCACTGTGTCACAAGGCACACACATTTTTTTTTATGCATAATTGATTTTTGTGGATGTTCAGCTGCTTCTTCATGGAGCAAACTATCCGAGTATGTTATTTTTAAATAAAAAAAGAAAGCTTCACAACTGCAGGTTTATTATTTCTCTCTGATCTAAAAGTCAGCAGACACGCTGTGATGCTTATTACACACCAAAAAGACCAGAACAGATGGATGAAAAACATACCCGATAGAGGAATCCTCCTGTAGAAACCACGAACACTTCCCCGCGTTTTGGTAAAGTAACAGAGTTCACGAGAGTCCAGCTTCTCGGTGAGTTTTCCAGCTGAGTCTCCGCAGCTCGAGTCCCGTTAACAGGATGAGATATTCTGACCAGACCAGAATCAGACAGAGAAACTACAGATTCTTCCAGAACTCCCAGAACCACCGACCCGTCATCGCTGCCGGTGCTGCTGAGGAGCTCAGCGCCGTCCAGCTTCCACACCTTCACCTGCAACAGCAACAAGTTCTGAACGCAGACGCAAACCTGTTCGCTGAATCAGCGTCGAATGAGGTTTTACTCGTCATGGGCTCTAATTTAGTGATTCAGGGTGAAGGTGCACTGAGCAACATTTACAGCAGCGCACACGTGATGTGGACGTGCTGGACGTGGCGTTCAGGTGAGATGATGCTGATGACCTGGCCTGATTTCACCTGATATCGCCCGCGCTGAAACTGTCAGCTGTTATCAGGGCGAGAAATGATGCGTTGGAGTATTTTTCTGCTTACTGAGTTTAAAGACGTAGATGAGTACACAAGCTAATCTCTAGTAGTAGTACCTGTGTCC